>NC_029785.2:98849516-98854867 GCF_000816755.2 Arachis ipaensis | reverse complement strand
TGGGGGAAAAGGGAAAGAACTGAAACCCTTGCCCAAATTTAATTCACCATAACTTTTAATTCGGAGCTCTGATTGATGAGCCGTCAACGACCACACATTCGTCTTGGAATCCTCTTCGAAACCATTCTAACCATGAGGTAATACGGCTGCATTTTTGCTCCCAATTTCTCCCCCTTCAGTTTCAAAAATGTTAGGTTTTGATAATTGAAGAATTAAATGATTTTGATGGTTTAGGTGAACTCTGGCAATAGAAAATTATCGGATTTTTGCCCAATTGCTTGTGGATAATGGTAAGAAACTCATAACACTTGTGAATCCTTTAATTAAATGAGATTGGGTAGTGGAATTAGTGGTTGTGTATGTAATTGTGTGAAATTAGGTTGTGTAAATGTGAATTGGAACAATAATGATGATGTTGGAGGCAAATTGGGTGATATCAGTAACTAGGAAGTGGACCGTAGAGGTTAGGTCTTCGTTCGGTGAGGATTCGAGACTTTGGACACTTGAGGAGCAGAGGTATTTTGTGCTGTTTCGGCATTAGGGAGAAATCAGCCAAGGTATGGTTTTAGTTTCTCATAGATAATATATAATTTTTTGTGAAAATATAGGCTAGATGACCATAGGATAGGTTGAAAATGTGGGAGTATGTTAATGCTAGTAACCGTGACGGAAATATGGAATTATATTGTGAATAAGTTGATGAATGATGATTTTGTTGAGTTGGTTGTAGGAATTGTGTTAATTAATATTGTTGATGGGAGTTGATGAATGATTATTGGTGAATGTGAGTATTGATGATGAAATATTGAGGATTGGTTGAGTTGTGTGTATATATATATATATATATATTTGTGTGTGTGTGTGTGTGTGTGTGTGTGTGTGTGTGTGTTGAATAATGAATGAATTGAGAGTTGAAAATGATTTGAAAAAGGTTTGAAAGGTGGTTTGGATGGGACCTGGGAAGGGTGGCAAAGTTCAAGATTTAGGGGAGGTGCTACCAAAATTCTATGAGAATTTTGGGATATATACTTATGCTTATATTATGTATATAAATATTCTCCAGCCAGCCTTAGCTTCGCAGGTTGAGTCCGGATCTTGAATATTTTGTATCTTTTGACTCCCAGCTCTTATATATATGTGTTTCTACTTTTTTTCATACACAAGTTTGGGTTTACGTGAGCGTTGCGCTTTTTGTTTTGTGACTTTGCTTAAGCATTTCTTTCAAGGCTCCACAAATATAAATTCCTTTCAACTATATTATGTATATATTTATTTTAGAGGTCATAATACTTGACCACCTCTGTTTTACGACTTAAGTATAAGACTTCGTGTGGTAGTGTGTTACATTTGGCGCCACCATGCCAGCGTGATTGAGGAGTTTGTAATGATACCGGTGCCAAACTTGGAGGTTGCCAAGTTTGGCGCCAACTTGGTGGCATTTGGTGCCATGATTCCAGAAGAAAAATATAAACTATTATATATCGTTGGAAAGCTCTAGAAGTTTGCATTCCAATTCCACTAGAACCGCATTAATTGGACCTTTATAGCTCAAGTTATGCCCGTTGGAGTGCGAGAAGGTCAGGGTTGACAGCATCATCCACTTTTTTCCTTTTCTTCTACATGAACTCTGTCAAACTTGCCCAAATACTACCTGAAATAAACCAAATTGTATACAAATCAAAGTATCATTCATAGTGGCTTAAAAATACTTAAATCTTGATTAAACTTAATAACTTCGAATGCAAATTCACTAGGAAAAGATAGGAAAGATGCTCATGCATCAGAGTCCAGCCACTGTCACTTCCAATAGGTTCAGATTTGTGATAGCTACTCTCTAACATCTACCACTTATTTGCTTATCTGAAACCGTGCTTCTGCCTTAGATGTGCTCGGTGCTCATGCCTCCCTCCTTCTGCCCTGCTCCTTTTCTTTTAGTTTGTTCTTTTTTATTTTATTTGTTATGAATTTTTTTGTTCACTCTGAATCTAGTTATGCTTTTGGTTTCTACACTAATCTAATTGCTCTACTTCATCAAAGAAGAAGAGAAATCTCAATAGAAAATCTATCTAGCATTTTCCATTCAATATCTAAACCAAGTTTCAATTTGTAGTGCTAGAATAATTTTTACAAATATTTGCTAGTAAGTATTGTTATAATAGTTTATTTGACTATGAGTCTGGGATTAATTTTATGTATAAGTAAATGGGTTTATTTTGTCTCTCTTTGGTTGGTTTATGAAAATTGAAAGAGAAAAAGAATGTCATGTTGAATATGAATTTTGTACTAGTTGATTAGTACAGTGATTTAAGTAAATTTTACTACTTCATTATCGCATAGAATCACTGTCATTAATTGCCAAATGCCAACAATGAAGGAGAAAAAAAAGAAGTATTGATCTTAATTTCTTATTATTGGTGTGTTCTCAAACGTAGAGAACTATAAGAAAAAGTATAGAAAATTTAAATATCAGTTGAAGAGCGGGAGGAGATGGTCAGAAATTTGGACAAGAGAGAAACCGAGTATATGAGGCTTTAAAGAAGTAAAGTTAGAGTTAATGATTTTGAGCAAATAATAATAATTGGCAAAGGTGTTTTTGTTGAGGTACATAATAAATATTTTAGATCATGTTATATTATAAACTTTGGATTCTTTCATATATAGTATCTAATAATTTGTTAAGATGATTTAGTTTTGTTTTGTTATCAGTTAACCATTTTTGTGCAGTCACCCAATCGTGCATTACCATTTAATAGAAATATTTGACTCTAATAATAATTGTCTCAAGAGAAGGATTAGTGAATATGATACGTTTCATTAGGTGCATGCTTCAAATCTTCCCTTTCGTACTCTATAACTGCTCCCTTGTTGTTTTTGTTGTTGTTTTTTGTGAAAAAAGAACTATTGTGTTTCTATTCAGTTGTTTTTCCTTAGCTAACATGAGGGCCTTGTTATGGATGATAATTCATGCGGATCTAATGAGCTGATGCTGCACCTTCTAATTTTTGTATTTTATTTTGGGGATAGCAATGGAAGGGAAAAAATGTTTGGTGGTGTTTTAGTTTCGTATGAATATTTGTTCAAAGCTATCATGGAGGTTTTGATTATTAGTCATTTTGGAATGGGAAATAAGCTTAATTTAAGCATGCTAGTCAAGTGTTCTGTTGCTGGAAGTGATTTACTTTACTTTTGAGTATCTCTACAGCATTGTTTTATGGTTCATTGATGTTTAAATTGCTTACTAATCATCTGATTATTGTGATATTATTTAACGGTAATGAGACAATAAAATATCAGTCCAAACTTGACTTATTTAGCATTCATTAAATCTAGCTCTAGTGACAATTAATAAATGCTAAACAAGACTAGTTTGGACTATTTTTGGCTAATAGAGAATATGAAAGTACTTGGCAGTTTTATTTACTTCAAGCTTTTTTTACTGGAAATTTATTTTAAGTTGTTATTGTAGGTTTGGTGAAGGTTTTACATGTTGTTGGAAGTATTTGGCACAGTGCATTTTTAGGTTTATGCATTACAGCATTGCGGTTGGTTCAAAGGGTATGGAATACAACAAAAGGATGGGAAACTAATTATTTATTTTGTTTTAAATTGGAAAATGGCTTCATGAATTTATTCATGTGCATGAACTGGTGATGTACTCTTGTTTTTTATTATAAGGAAAAGTTATGCTGGCAAGCCATTTACATTTGCTTTGTACGTATTGCCAGTTACAGTTCTACATTTAATTGATTAAATATTTTTTATTTACAAAGGAAAAAAATGATTCCAAAAGGTTTTTGCAATTGGAATCTACAAACTTTTCAAATAATGCCATTTATATTTTTTACCTGTTATTTTAGGAGAGAAATTCAATTGAAGGTCTTATACCTCTCATTCATACTTGCATGTGTATGTTATTGAGCATTATAACCCTTGTGGTCATTCATATTATCGATGGAAAGGGAAGCAAATTGATTGAGGAAGCTGAATGTAGCCTTGCCAATCAAAGAAAAGATAACCCAGCTTTGGGGAAGCGTCGTGGAGAATTAATTGCCAGCTTATAGTTATTGGGTGATTATGAGTTCTTACTGACTCCACCTCAATCTTTTCTTTCGGAAGCCAATAAAGTTGCTACTAAGGCTATTATGTTCTTGTCTGGAAACTCCGTTGGCAGTGAGGTCTTAGAGTATATGAGCATGAATGACTTGCCGATGAAATGATGTAAGTATTTCTCTCTTTATGTTGGTTTTAGAACTTATATTTTTAATTGATATCTATCTTTTTTATTGGAACCTTCATCACAGCCACCTAGCATTAAGCTACAAGACAGGACTGATAAAATAGTTCAGTGAATATATGGAAAAGAAGAGAAAGAAAAATATGAGAGGGTACATTCCTTAATATTGTTTATTTAGTGTTATTTAATACTAATATCTCAAGTTTGATAAAATATGATGTAAAGAAAATAGGTTATAGTAAAGAAAAATGGTATAAACTATTGTAATTAGTTAGGATTTTTTTTAAAGCTCATATATAAAATTGCGGCGGTTCAAAACTGTTGCATTTTAAAAAAACACATAAATTTGCGACAGTTTAAAAAGCCGCAGATTATTTTTAAAATCCATTGACCAAAATAGCGGCAGTTATGCCAGTGAAACCGACACAAAATTACACGTTCGCACCTTAAACCACGACACTTTTAGAACTGCTGGTATACCGTTTTGTGGCCGTCGTAATTCCCCAAAAAAACTACCGTTATTCGACATGTCTCTTGTAATATTAGCAAAACAACACTCTATCTCTGATCAATAAAAAATATTTAAGTGAGACTCTATTAGAAGCGTATAATTAAATTTAGCAAAATGAACTATAAATTGAAAAAATATATCACTAACAAGTATATCATAATTAAGAATTTTTTATAATAATAAAAACTACAAAATAATGCTAATTATTTAAATTTTTATACATTTAATATATGAAAAAATTACATTTTTTTCATTTACTCTTTTTAACTATTGTTTTAGGACATTCTTTAGTCAAATCCAACTAAAAAATACATTCTATGAAATAATTATGCCTTGTAAAGAATGCAGTACAATGATATTGAAACTTGCTAATTCACCCTTCATCACACCATTCTCCACCAGCCCCTAGGGATGGCAACACCACCCGAACCTGTGGGTACCCATTCCGTCTTTACCCGCTCGGGGCGGATAATTACCCGTCCCACACCGGGGCGTATTTTTAGCGGGGTGCATTCTTAGGCGGAGTGGGGCAGGGCCGGATTTAGGTAATACCTTCCCCTACCTGCCCCAGTATATATATAATATATATAATTTTAATATATAATA
>NC_029785.2:98837560-98849506 GCF_000816755.2 Arachis ipaensis | reverse complement strand
ACTTTTTACTATCCGTGAGTAGGAGCGGGGCGGGTTCTATGCAAGCTATGAAGCACGAACACTTTGTTTAGTTGCCATGTCGGTATGTCGGACACATTTCGGACACGACGCACGAAGACACTCATTCGACACACGTGTCTCCCGTGTCCAAACGTGTCCTGTCCAAAAAACTAAAAAACTAGCCAAACATGGCCCGGACATGGGCCATTAGTGTTTTGAAAAGTTCTCTTCATCAGTTCTACACTTTTACTTTGACAAAAGAAAAAAACCTAACTTTCCACCTCCACCCTAATGAGGGAAAAACGATTCCACACAAAACTCACCGGCAAGTGTACCGGGTCGCATCAAATAGTAATAACTCACAGGAGTGAGGTCGATCCTACAGGGATTGATGGATTGAGCAACTTTAGTATGGTGATGAATTTAGTTAAGCGAATATTTGATGATTTGAATGAATTTTAATCAACAAAAGTGAAATTGCAGAAAGCTAAAGTGCAGAAGGTAAATTGGCATAAAAGTAAAGTGCAGAAGAGGTAAATTGCAGAAACTTAAAGTGCAAAAAATTAAAAGAGCTAAAACTTAAATTGCAATAAAAGTAAATAACTGAAAATTAAAGTGCAAGTAATGTAAATTGCTGAATCTAAACTGGTGGGAAACTTAAATTGCATGAATAGTAAAGGGGTTTGGGTGTTGGAAATAAAAACAAAACTAGAAAAAGTAAATTGCAGTAGACTATAGAATGCTCAAATGTAGAAAATCAGAAAACAGACCAGTGAGGATTTTAGTACCAAAATAGAAATGGAAATAGAAGAGTCACAGCAGAATGAAAACTTAGATCAATCTTAAAATCTTAAAAGAGAAATTGACAATTGCGGAAGAATAACAAAAACAGAAAGTAAATTCAGATCTAAAATGCTCTCTTAACAAGACAGAATCGAGAAATTGCAGAAGAAAATAAAATAAAAAGTGAACTATGATCAGATCCTCAATTCTAAGAACTATATAAAAGGAAAAGTGAAAGATGATTCTCAGATGAAGAAATTCAGTAGAATTCTTCAACCCAAGTTTAAGACACAAAACAGAAGAATAAAAGTTGCAGAAAGGAGAAAGCAAAAACAGAAAAAAAATTTAGATCTGATCTCAATTCTAAATTCTAGAACTTGAAAACTAAAAAAGAGCTCCCTCTGAAATTAAATTCCTATCTATATACACTTTCTATTTCAGGCCTTCAGCACTTGGAGTGAGCTTTTTGGTCTTGCATTAAGTGGATCAAAATGGCCATTTGTTGTAGCTTCAGGTGAACGTAGCATTCTCAAATTGAACGTAGCGTTGTTTCACCGACGCGGGCGCGTCCTGTGCGCAAGCGCATCCCTTGTGCTTTTCCCCATCGACGCGAGCGCGTACTGTGCGCGAGCGCGCCCTTGAGCAGCGTTCATTAACTGAACGCTCCGTTCGCGCCATGAACAATATATCCGCGTGCACGCCTTGTGCTCTTGCTTGTGTATAGCAACAGATCAATTCTGCATTCCAGCGTCTTGTACGCGTCTGCGTCCATCACCACTTTTATTTCATCGACGCGGGCGCGGCATGTGCGTGTGCACGTCGATTCCCTCTTTCAAGTTTCCACTCTGAAAGTATCGTAGGCGTTCAGTCAGACTGAACGTAGCGTTCGTTGTGGGTGAATGCTAATCCTTAATGCGTGCGGGCGCACCATCTGCGCGTGCGCGTGGATCTCCAAACTTGCTTTGTCACGCGGGGGCGGCTAGTGCACGTATGCGCCCTTGTGAACGTAGCGTTCATTGAGTGAACGCAGCATTCTCCTGCACGTTACTTTTCTCTTTGTTTCTTCTTCTCATTTCTTCACCTGTTATCAATTAAACATGCCATCAAAGTATCACCAAAATCATAAGGTTTTGCATCATCTATAATAATCAACTAAATTGTGCATAAATCTCATGATTTTATACAAAAATCAACAATGTTTAATTGAGTCAAGGCAACATGAAATTCTACTCCAATCACTTACTTATTGTGCAATAAAGTGCATAAAACCTAATAAAACAAATGAAAAATGCTTGTGAAACTAGCATAAGATGACTTGTCATCATAACACCAAACTTAAATCTTGCTTGTCCCCAAGCAAGCACTAAAACATGAGAAGAAATGAAAGAAAACAGAAAAGCATATGTGTCCTTATTTAGCAGATAACTAAATTTGGTTCATGGGGTTTTATGCAGATAGAGTGTAGCTCAATTATTATCAGCCTCCAATCAAGAAATGCCTATTTGAGTGTTGACTAGAGTTGCTGCTGTAATGCCTTATTCTTTATTGATCCTTGTTAACTTTTTCTTTCTTTCTTTTGCTTTAGAAGCTTGTTTTTCAATTGTAGCTAAGTGTTGCAGAAGCTTTTTGGTTCAATTCATCACCCATTTACTACAGACACTTGGCTCACAATTCATCCTAAGACATTGATGCCCAGCACCTTTTTGGGTCACTAAATGCTTTGTAATTAGGTTGCTCTTGATGGTAGATTTTCGGTTGGTAATCCCAGATTAGTCAATCCAAGTTACCAAGTTTTAAAATACTCCTCAGAACCTAATAATCCAAGCAGATCCTAATACAATAGCATCACAGGCATGTGTCCTAGGGTCCAAGCTATTGGTGTCTAGCCTTATTATCTGTTTCTTTCATTCATTTTTTTGTTGCCAATTCTTGGCTTTTCTTCCTTTCCTTTCTTGCTTTTTCTGTTTCCAAGGATCATTATTAATTGAAGGCTTTACAACAGCAACTAAGTTCATACTACAAAGATACATCCTATCCTGCAGCTTTTATTGTTGAGCCTATCATCTAATCAAGCAATTACCACCATAGAACTTTATTATCATTCCTATCACATTGGACAATCACTTTTTTTTCAACATTTTCTCTTATTTATGCAGGGGAACAAGACATATATTTAAGTAGGATGGAAAATGAAACAAATATTTTGGCTAGATCACTTAATTGAATAATAAAAGAGCAGACATAAGACAATACAAAACTAAGACAATGCAAAACTTATTCAAAACATAGACATGCAAAACATAAAACCTTAATCATAAAAAAAAACTGCATAACTTGGAAGGCATATCAATTTGCAGATATGCATCTTCCTTATTTATTAAAAATTACGAAGGAACTCCACCACCTTTACTTTTTGTGCTCTTTTCCTTTGCTGGACTCTCCTTTCTTCTTTGGCTCCTGCTTCCTTTTCTTGTTTGTTTCTTGGGTTCTTCAACAGGGCATCTACGGTCCCAAATACGGTCTACCTGATCCCAGAGCCTAACATCCTTCAATCCTTGTTGCATGTATGCTGCATTTTTCTTGGCTTTTTCTCTCTGATGGTCTACCAATTCTTGGCATTGAACATATGGCTTGATCTCTCGGTTCAATATTGGCATGCCACTGACTACATAGTCTAACTTTGCTTGAGTTTCTATATCATACTCCATCCTGTCCAAATTCCTATGCTCTCCAATTGTATGATATATATTCTTCCATTGATAAAGATTTTGGATGTACTCTGCTTGCTTGGCTTGTTGTAGGGACAATTTATTAAATGATTCTTGAGAGTATGCCGATTGTTCCCTTTGCCAGTCAAGAGTTCTTACTTGAAATTTTCTCTGTTGATCCAATATCTTAAGCTGGAAGTTTTCTTGTTGTTCCATCATTTTCAGCTACCAATTCTCCTGTTGCTCCTGGGCTCTCAAATATTGCTCCTGTTGTCACAAGTATTGCTCTTGTTGTTGCTCCTGTGCTCTCATATATTGCTGAGACATTTCTTCAATGGCTCTTTGCATCTGGCTTAAATCCATGCTGCTGGAGGTGTGTCCCTATTCCATTTGTGGCCCAGAGGCTTGTTCTTCTTCTATTTGTTGCCTCCTTCTTCTTCTTTGGGATCTTCTCTCACTCTGATCATCAATGGCACCTACTAGTCTTTGCCTGGTGAGTGTCCTTCTATTCTACACCCAATTTGTGTCTGACTTTTCAAAAAATACCTTTGCTCTATTGCACAAATGTAATATGGTACTTGGGTGGCCAAGCCTAGCTGACTGGCTGCTGCTTTCGGCCATCTCTTAGATGCTGTCTGCAATGAGTTGAGGGACATTTATTTCTCCTCCTTTTAGTATGCAGTGTACCATAATTGCCCTTCTTATAGTGACTTCTAAGGGGTTTCCAGTGGGGAGGATTGATCTCTGTACTATCTCGTACCAGCCCTTGGCCTCAGGTGAGAGGTCCATCCTCTTTAAGTGACAGGCTTCCTGTTTGAATCCCTCACCCAGTCTTTGCCCTCCAGACATATGTCATTGATGAGCTCATCAGGATTATTCTCACCATTTGTTCTTTCATCGAAACTGGGTTCTTTGAAAGATATTGTTCTTATTTGTAAGACCCACATGAATGTAGCTGGACTGAAGTCTACTTCCACCCCCCTCACATAACTTCTGTAGGGAAGTTCAGTTTTTCTTTGTCATACTACATTAGCATAGAACTCCTGTATCATAGTTGCGCTTATATCTGTGAGGGGTTCACAGAGGAGTTCCCATCTTCTCTTCTCAATGATTTTCCTCATGATAGGATACTCACCATCCTTCATTCTGAATCTGACTTCTGGAATTATTTTCTTCTCCTCCATCCACCCATGATATTGTGATTCATGGAACTGGGATTTAAATCTCCTGTTATCATAGGTGGGTGGTTCATCTTCAGCTGGTTGCTTTCCTTTCCTTGTTCTGGAGCTTGATGAAGCCATTTGAGTGGGGGAAAGAATAAGGGTAATGATGCTTTGGTTAAAGCACGGTTTAGGATGAAAGGAAAGAGAAGTAGGTACCATGTGATAAAGGGAAGAAAAGAGGATGCAAATTGTATGAAGGAGTTATATGAATCAGGCAAAGATGTGTGGCTCGGGAGGTGTTGCTAGCCAATTTTTATAGCAGGGACATGAATCATTGAAACAGAACAATAGGTTGGTGGTTTGATTAAGTTGTAATGAAGGGTAAAGATTGGACAAATCTTTGTTAACATCATGAGAATGAACGGTTTGCATGTAAGGGTGAGTAAGGACAAGGATCACCTCTTCATTGGACACATGGGTTCGATTTTCTAGGTGATGACCCTTCTCTACTATTGTGTAGGTTTGCCTTCCCAAGGGTCCACTTCCAAGCACATGTGACATGTTGTTTACTCTTGTAACAACCGTACATGCATGGTCTTGTCTTTTCCTTCAGTCTTCTCTTCCTCGTGTTTATCCACCTAAATTAATATAATAAAGATTTAGTTCACAAAGGTGGCGGTTTAAAGAAAAAAAATTTAACTAAATGACTAGTTATAGGAAATTGGAAATCTCAGCCATATGTTTCTTATACATGAATAGCTAACCGTGTCACAAGGAATTGAGCAAAACATTGGTGAACACCAAATTTTTTTTGTTCTATGGTTGGTATATTCATTACAAGGGACATTTTATTTTCAACCTTAGCAAAATAAATTCATAAAATGATGCACTATATGGTTTATCTATTTCATGAATTTGAGTCTTTGAGCAAAAGTGACTTTCTAAAAATTCATAGCATATGCAGAACACCAAACTTAATGTTCGGCTACATACTTCAATAAAATGAATGAGTATATATCTTAAAATGGTTATATGATTAGCATGCTTGAAAAGCCATTTTAGAGTGTCTTTAGGCACACCAAACTTAGGAATCAGACATATGCTTCAAAATGATGTGTGCAGTTATCAAATCCACTCATGAGAGCTCAATTTCATGCTAGAAAAACCATTAATTATTGAAATTAAAATAATGGCAAGAAAATTAAATCATGGGTTGCCTCCCATGGAACGCTCTTTTACTGTCACTAGCTTGACATTGGTTCCTTGTTAAGGTGGTTGATGATTATGGTGCCTCAGCTTATCCCCTCTCACTATGAGCCTTCTTCCTGTGCGTTGATGATCAACCTCCATATGCTCCAATGAGAGTATCTTATTGACAGTGTAATAATCATCAGTTTGTGGATCTGTCTCCCACTGCTAGTAGATCAATCTTACTTTGTCCCCTTTTGAGAATCCTTCAGTTGGTATTCTTTTGTTTCTCCACCCTTTTGGAACCTTTTTCTTGCTCTTTTTTTCTTTCTTCGATAGCCCTTCTTTCTTGGTGGCAGGTTTTATGTCAGGGATTTTCTTCCCAATGATCAACTCTTCAATCTTTTTCTTCCTTCTCTTCTCCTCCACTGTCTATCTTTTGCTTCACAGGTGAGCTGATGAGTGCTTCTTTGGGTTTTTCCTTCCAATGCAAGTTTTCTTCTTCAACTCTCGTGCAGCTATTCTCTTCAGCAGTATGCTGAATTTCCTTAAAGACATTTAGAGTGATCTTCTCATCATGTGCTCTCAGAGTCATTTCTCCCTTTTTCACATCGATGATGGCTCTTGCTGTGGCTAGGAAAGGTCTTCCCAATATGATGGAATCACCTTTCTCTTTATCTAGATCTAAGATCACAAAATCTGCTGGAAATATGAACTTATCTAGCTTGACCAAAAGGTTCTCAACCACTCTATCAGGGATTACCATTGATCTGTCAGCAAGTTGTAAGGTCATCCTCACAGGTTTTACTTCTTCTATGGACAGTTTTCTCATCATGCATAAGGGCATCAAATTGATGCTTGATCCTAGATCACACAATGCCCTATCAATGATTATATTGCAATGGTTCTAGGCAAAAAGAAACTTCCAGGATGTTTGAGTTTGGGTGGAAGCCCTTTCTGGATGACTGCACTGCACTCTTGGGTTAAGAATACTGTCTCCTTTTCATTCCAGCTTCTCTTCTTATTGATGAGCTCTTTGAGAAATTTTGCATACAGAGGCATCTGCTCCAATGCTTCAGCAAGTGGGATGTTGATCTCCAGCTTCTTAAAAACTTCTAAAAACTTTGGGAACTGTTGATCTTTGAGCTCCTTTTGCAATCTTTGAGGATATGGTAGAGGAGGAGTGTAAGGCTTCACTTCTTTCCTCTGTTCTTGTGAATGTTCCTCAATAATCTGCTTCCCCTTCTTTGAAGCTGGTGCTTCCTCATCCTTCTCCTTGAGCTCTTCCTGGTTCTTTTCTTCAATTGTCACTTGCTTCTTACTGCTAGCCTTGCCATCCTCCAATGTTCTTCCACTCCTCAGTTGTATTGCTTTACATTCTTTTTTGGGATTTGGAATGGTGTCACTGGGGAAGGTATTGGTTGGTCTCTCTGGTTGTTTGGACAATTGGCCTATCTGTCTTTCCAGGTTTCTTAGTGAAGCTTCATGGTTTTTATTAGCTAACTCTTGATGCTTCATCATCTTCTCCATCATCATCTCCAAATTGGAGATTCTTTGGGCTTCTTGGGGTAGTTGTGGCTGAGTGTGAGATGAAGGTGGTTGTTGAAAATTATTTTGGTTAGTTGATGGGTTGTGGGGTGGATAGAAGTTGGAATTGGGGTAGTTGTTTTGTGGTTTTCTGTATAGATTTTGTTTAGTGTTTGGATTATTCTGGTGGTTTGTGTTGCAGGAGTTGTTTTGGTTGGAGTTCCTTTGCCATGAATTTTGGTTTTGGTTGTCTCCCCACCTTAGATTAGGATGGTTCCTCCAAGAGGGGTTGTAAGTGTCTCCATGAAATTCATTCTGTCCAGCATCTTGGTTGTGCATATAATTCACTTGTTCTGGCTGCTGCTCTTTATAAGCTTCTTCATTATGCCCTCATCTAGCTGATGGTTAATTTGGAGTGCTCACTGTTGCAATTTGAAAACCATCAATCCTCTTAGCCATCAATTCCATTTGCTGCTGGATCTGTTGGTGCATCACCTTATTTTGTGCCAAAATGGTGTCTACACCTTCCAGCTCTAACACACCTTTTCTTTGAGCCGGCTGGCGTTGTCTTTGATGACCATAGAAGTATTGATTGTTAGTCATAGTGTCTATGAGGTTTTAGGCTTCCTCAGCTGTCTTCATGAGTTATAATGAGCCTCCTACTGAATAATCAAGGGCTTCTTGAGCCCTCAGTGTCAATCCTTCATAGAAATTTTGGAGTTTATCCCATTCATTGAACATCTCTGGTGGACACTTTCTGATCAAGGCTTTGTATCTTTCACAGGCATCATACAGTGATTCTCCATCCAGTTGAGTGAATGTTTGCACCTCTGTCTTCAATCTAATGATCTTCTGAGGTGGGTAGAATTTGGCTAGAAATTTGCTCACTAAATCTTCCTAATTGTTGATACTTTCCTTGGGGAACGTTTCTAGCCATTAAGAAGCCTTGTCCCTTAAGGAGAATGGAAACAGCAACAGTTTATAGATGTCTAGATGCACACCATTGGTTTTGACAGTTTCACAAATCCTCAGAAAGATGGATAAGTGTTGGGTTGGATCTTCAAGTGGACCTCCTCCATAGGAACAGTTATTCTGCACCAGAATAATAAGTTGAGACTTCAACTCAAAATTGTTTGCATGAACATCGGGAGTTAGTATACTACTCCCACAGTTTCTTGGATTGGGGAAGGTGTAGGAAGGTAGGACTCTCCTTTGAGGTGGGCCATTGTTGTTAGCCACATCCTCAGGGTGATTTGGGATGTTATCCTCCATCTCTTTATCCTCTTCTTCTGATGCTTCTTCTCCAATAATCCCCTTTCCTCTTGCTTCTCTTCTTCTTCTCAGTAATGTTCTCTCTGGCTCAGAATCAAATGAATTGGATTCACCTCTCCTTCCTCCTGGCATACAACACAACCAACACCAAAAAATGAAAATAAGACACTCTACTGCTAGAGTGTGGTTAAGGTTAGTTGAAATAAAATCTCAAACAGTTAAAATGCTCAACAAAACAAAGAAAAAGTGCTTAATATAGATTATCACCTACTTAATCATTGTCAATCTAAATCAATCCTCGACAACGGCGCCAAAAACTTAATGAGAGAAAAATGATTCCACACAAAACTCACTGGCAAGTGTACCGAGTCGCATCAAGTAGTAATAACTCACAGGAGTGAGGTCGATCCCACAGGGATTGATGGATTGAGCAACTTTAGTATGGTGATGAATTTAGTTAAGCAAATATTTGATGATTTGAGTGAATTTTAATCAACAGAAGTGAAATTGCAGAAAGCTAAAGTGCATAAGGTAAATTGGCATAAAAGTAAAGTGTAGAAGAGGTAAATTGTAAAAACTTAAACTACAAGAAATTAAAAGAGCTAAAACTTAAATTGCAAGAAAAGTAAATAACTGAAACTTAAAGTGCAAGTAATGTAAATTGCTGAATCTAAACTGCTGGGAAACTTAAATTGCATAAATAGTAAAGGGTCTGGGTGTTGGAAATCAAAACAGAACTAGAAAAAGTAAATTGCAGTAGACTATAGAATGCTCAGATGAAGAAAATCAGAAAACAAACCAATGAGGATTTTAGTACCAAAACAGAAATGGAAACAGAAGAGTCACAGCAGAATGAAAACTTAGATCAATCCTAAAATCTTAAAAGAAAAATTGACAATTACGGAAGAATAACAAAAACAGAAAGTAAATTCAGATCTAAAATGCTCTCTTAACAAGACAGAATCGAGAAATTGCAGAAGAAAAATAAAACAAAAAGTGAACTATGATCAGATCTTCAATTCTAAGAACTATATAAAAGGAAA
Organism: Arachis ipaensis; assembly: GCF_000816755.2. Lineage (NCBI taxonomy): Eukaryota > Viridiplantae > Streptophyta > Magnoliopsida > Fabales > Fabaceae > Arachis > Arachis ipaensis. The sequence goes on along the minus strand of NC_029785.2, from coordinate 98,839,822 downwards.
AGTGAAAGATGATTCTCAGATGAAGAAATTCAGTAGAATTCTTCAACCCAAGTTTAAGACCCAAAACAGAAGAATAAAAGTTGCAGAAAGGAGAAAGCAAAAACAGAAAAAAAAATTTTAGATCTGATCTCAATTCTAAATTCTAGAAATTGAAAACTAAAAAAGAGCTCCCTCTGAAATTAAATTCCTATCTATATATACACTTTCTATTTTAGGCCTTCAGCCCTTGGAATGGGCTTTTTGGTCTTGCATGAAGTGGATCAAAATGGCCATTTGTTGCGGCTTCAAGTGAACGTGGCGTTCTCAAATTGAACGTAGCGTTCTTTCACCGACGCGGGCGCGTCCTGTGCGCAAGCGCGTCCCTTGCGCTTTTCCCCATCGACGTGGGCACGTACTGTGCGCGAGTGCGCCCTTGAGCAGCATTCATTACTGAACGCTCCGTTCGCGCCATGAACAATATATCCGCGTGCGCGCCTTGTGCGCTTGCGCGTGTATAGCAACATATCAATTCTGCGTTCCAGTGTCTTGTACGCGTCTGCGTCCATCACCATTTTTATTTCATCGGTGCGGGCACGGCATGTGCGCGTGCGCGTCGATTCCCTCTTTCAAGTTCCCACTCTGAAAGTATCGCAGGCGTTCACTCAGACTGAACGTAGCGTTCGTTGTGGGTGAACGCAAATCCTTAATGCGTGCGGGCGCGCCATCTGCGCGTGCGTGTGGATCTCCAAACTTGCTTCGTCACGCGGGGGCGGCTAGTGCACGTATGCGCCCTTGTGAACATAGCGTTCATTGAGTGAACGCAGCGTTCTCCTGCACGTTGCTTTCCTCTTTGTTTCTTCTTCTCATTTCTTCACCTATTATCAATTAAACATGTCATCAAAGTTTCACCAAAAACATAAGGTTTTGCATCATCTATAATAATCAACTAAATTGTGCATAAATCTCATGATTTTATACAAAAATCAACAATGTTTAATTGAGTCAAGGCAACATGAAATTCTACTCCAATCACTTACTTATTATGCAAGAAAGTGCATAAAACCTAATAAAACAAATGAAAAATGCTTGTGAAACTAACATATGATGACATGTCATCACACCCCCAAACCCGACTCTAGCTCGGTGGCTCCACATCCACTTACACTCTCCTCACTGTCGGTCTGCCGCCACCTCCAATCGTCACCGCCACCTCCGGTCATCACCGCCGTGGGTGTTCGTCATCCCTCTCCACACCCACTCACTCTCAATCTCAGCATCTTTTCTTCATTTCTGCAACTTCTGAGGTGCTTGTCGTCGCTATTCGCTCCCGTTCGCTGCCTCTCTGGTCGCCATTTCCGCCATGCTCATCATCACTGTTCCCGTACTTGCTGCTGTGTTCGTCGCTTCTCCAGCCACCACTTGTTGTCGTCGTTGCTCCAATTCTCGCTGTCGTGTTCGCTGCCTCCTCGGTCGCCACTTCTACCGTGACCGTTGTCGCTGCTCTCGTGCTCTTCTGCATCCTCCATTTCAAGTAAGGGAGAATGTTTATTTCTCCATCTATCAATTTCTGGTTCTGTATTTTTATCTTGCTCTGGCCTCTGTGTTTCTCTTCGATTCAGATTTATTTTGTCAATTTTGTGCTTCTGAAATTAGGTATTGTTAGAGACTTCTTTCAGAATTGTTTACTGGTTGCTATGATATGATTAGAAAGACACAGAAGAAAGACAAGAGAAAAGAAAACTGTGTTGTTTGTTAATGTGTTTTTTAGCATATATAATAAGAAACTATTTGTTTCATTGAACTTTTTAGCTGGTGTTGTGTTGAATTCTGCAATCACAAATCTTTTCTTTGGACTTCTAAGTCCTTAGATTTTTTTTTATTATTTTAGTGATTATCATTCATAAAAAGCATATTTCAAATATGAACTTATATGTTTGTCAAGTATAGAATATTTTAGTAAACAATAATAGCTCGGAATGAACTCGGCATACCTTGTTGATATAACATCGTTGTTCATATTATTATTTATCTTGAATTGGATGGAGAACTGAATAAATAGCAATAAAAAACCTACATAAATGGTGCAATGGGTGTTCATAACAGGATCTCTTAAGCAATTCATAAAAAAAAATTATTCTTAACAATGTATGAGAAAGTATTTGCAGACTTCAATATTTTTATAATTACAAAGCAGAACAACTTATTAAGTAAATTATTGTTAAAAAAATAATTTATTAAGTGAATAATTTATACATTAATATCATTTAAAAGATATGCAGTTGT
>NC_029785.2:98818596-98837555 GCF_000816755.2 Arachis ipaensis | reverse complement strand
AATTATTGTAGGATTGTGAGAGATGAGTTCAAAGGGTGTTGAAAACGATTTTGAAGAAAGTGTTAATAAGCCTTGATGGAAATTTGTAACAAAGAAAGATAAAATTGAAAGTAGAAAAAATCTTGAATTTTAATGTAAATTTTAAAGTGTTAAGATAAATTTAGTGGTTCTTATACTAAAGTAAGAGCACATTTATTGAAGATTTCAGGAAAAGGAATTAGATTTTGTGCAAAAGTTTCATCAACAAAGCTTGAAGAACTTAAGAAACTTGATAGTGAAAGTACATTATTGCATGAAAGTAAAAAGACTAAGTCAATTCCTCCTCGACTCTTATATAATGTAAGTGAACTTGATTGATAAACCCATATTTTATGATATATTTTGTGCTTAGTTTGAGTGATTTATTCAATCCTTCACCCACTTATTCATATTAATTGCATGGTTTTACTTTCCCTTCCTTATTATGTGATGTATGTGAAAAACATGTTTCCTATGCTTTAAAATTAATTATTTTAATTACCTTTATTTCCATTCGATGCCGTGATTAGTGTGTTGAGTAGTTTCAGATCTTCTAAGGCAGGAACGACTTAAAGGATGGAAAGGAAACATACAAAAATGGAAGGAAAACACAAAACGGAGTTTTTGGAGAAACTGGCATCCACGCGATCGCATGGATGATGCGGCCGCATGCCTGACGCGACCGCGTGCCTTAAGCAGAACACATGAAGCGGCCATATGACTGACGGAACCGCGTGACAAGGAAAACTCCGAATGACGCGACCGCATGACCCACGCGGACGCGTGACAGAGGTCACGCACCAGAAATTGCCAAAAACGCTCCCAGCGAATTCTGAAGCCCTTTTTGGCCCAAATCCAAGTCCAGAAGGCATAGACCAGAGGTTATGAAGTGAGGGAATGCATCTGTTAAAAGAGAGTCTCCACTTTACTTAGTTTTCATGATTTAGATTTAGTTTAGAGAGAGGTTCTCTCCTCTCTCTTCTCTCTTTAGGATTAGGATTTAGAATTAGGATTTTATTCGCTTTCTGGGTTATCTCTTTATCAGGTTCAATATTCTTTTTTATTTACTTTTGCAATTTAATTTATGAATTCTTTCATGTTACAGATTACTCTTTTGAATTAATGTTATTTGAGGTATTTCAGTTTATTATTGCTTTTCTTTTATTTACATTATTGTTATTCTCATCTGAAGGCATTTTTATTCCAGTAGATTTACTTTTCTCCCTTTTGGTCTTGGTTAAGAAATCAGTAACTCAGGAGTTATCAAACTCAAACATGATTGATAATTGTTATCTTTGTTAATTAAACTGAACTTCAATAATCCCAATCTTTTCTTAGGAAATACATAGGATTCGAAGATCAAACCAATTAATCCCTTGACCTTCCTTTATCTTAGTAAAGGTTAACAAAGTGGAATTAAGATTCAATTCTCAGCATCATTGATAAGGATAGCTAGGATAGGACCTCTAATTTCTCATACCTTGCCAAAAGTTTATTTACAGTCATTTATTTATTTTACTTGCCATTTAAATTACTTGTTCTTCATTTACTTTAATTACTAATTAAACTATTCACTCCTCATTCTCAAAACCCCAATTTACAATCTCCATAACCAATAATAAGAACATACTTTCCTGCAGTTCCTTGAGAAGACGACCCGAGGTTTGAATACTTCGGTTATCAATTTATTTAGGGGTTTGTTACTTGTGACAACCAAACGTTTGTACGAAGGGATTTCTGTTGGTTTAGAGACTATATCTACAACGCGACTGTTTTTATGAAATTCTTTACCACCATAAAATCCTAACGTCAAAATGGCGCCGTTGTCGTGGAACTGCAATCGTGTGCCTTATTATTGGTTATTGTAAATATTTTTTTTCTTTTACTTGTTTATTTGTCTTTATTTTTCCCCTCTTTATTTCTTTTTGCTACTATGAATTCTCACCCCTTCCGCTTTGAGTTTGGTTCTAATGTTATTGAAAGGAATGGAAGTTATAACAGGAACATGCATCAAGGTCAGAGCAATCAAAGATGGATGGAGCCAAGAGGATCTAATCAACCCTTTAGGCAACAACACCCTCCAAGATATCGTGGACAAAGACCATTCTACAATGCATACCAAGCAAATAGACATGGTGGACAACCTTGTAATTACCAACAAGCCCCACCCTGTGCTTATAGGCCATCCTCTCAACGTAACTTCGAACCACCACACTCACAAGCTCCTTTTCACCATTCACCACCGTATGATCCTCATTTACTCCAGTTCCAATCCAATCACTCCCAAACACCACCACTTCTCCCTGTGCCATATATAAATCTATCACCCCGAGAATCAGAGGTTCGCCTCAAGGAAACAGTAAATCGACTTCAAACAACCTTTCATCAACTGGAGCAAGCAGTAAGTCAATTATCTTCTAGACGTTCGAACATTCAAGGATCTCCCACAGCCCCATGTGGACAATCTAACGAAGAGCGTAGTATGAAGGAGATACTAGAAACTCCAGTGGACAAGACAGAGCATGGCTTTGTACTGGAACAAGTAGAGGAAGCTGTCATTATTGAAGAAGAAGAGTTGGTTGAAGACTTAGGAGACACTGAACCTCCATGGGAATCCAAGGTTGTGGAACATTCTGTCAAGGATGTTACAATTGATGCTAAGAAGGATTGTGCGCAACCCCCAGAGCAAGTCTTTCATGAAGAACTAGACATAATTACCCAAGAAGCAAATTTCCTTGATGATGATAGTCACAAGTCAAGTTCTTCTAGTAATAAGCTTGCATCTGCAAGTGAATTCTCTGAGATCGAAGGATCTTCCCCGAGTGAATACGAAGATGATACGGAGGTAGATTTCTCTCAACCTCCAGTCTATGACTTAAGTGATGAGGAAGATATAGATGGCTTTGATCAGGACATGGATACATTTGAAGAATCTTACAAGGAAGTGGAGAATTTCACAGAAGAGCACAAGGGAGTAGAACTCACAGAACCACTGGAACCACCTATCCCAAGGCCATTACCACCCAATACAAGTTTTAAGTGGGTACAATCCTTAACCTTTAACTGTATTTTTCCACTTGAATATGGTTTGCTTGAAACAGATGGCCAGCTTAGAGCTCTCTGCGGCTTTAAAAGTAAAAGGAAAATGGCTCGTACTCAGAGCTGGTGCACAAGGTTCAATAAGGTTCCACGCTTCAACTCGAAGTGCACGGATTGGCATCATGATCAATCGGATGGATCTCGGAAAACGTTTGGTTATCCTGGTGAGAATCTAATTTCTAAACCGCCCAAATGGAAAAGTATAGATCAAGACGAAGGCGGATTTAAAAGCAAAGTTTGGGATCCTGGAATCTATGCTGACATTCATCATCCCAGGAGCCTGACAATCTGTTTGAAGCTGCTCAGAAGCTTCACATGCCTAGTTTGGGACCCCGGAGGCTATTGGCATTCCAAGCATTGGTGGAGATTTCTGGATGAATTTAAGCATAAGCCGCCATAACAGGAAGCTCATCCAATGTCCAACTTAAGGACTTTAACTAAAAGTGCTAGGTGGGAGACAACCCACCATGGTATGATCGTCCCTTTCTCAATTTTTATTTAGTTTTATTTGTTTTCAAGTTTTATTTTATTTTATTATATTGAACCTGGAGTTTTGCATCGCATTCATATTTGCATTCTGCATACTGCATAAAAACAAAAGTGCGCAACGCGACCGCATCATTCATGCGATCGCGTCAAGTTGTGAAAAACACTTCCCACGCAACCGCGTCATCCACGCGGTCGCGTGACCTGGAGATCGGCGTAAAGATCCAACGTCCAGAAAGTTAGGATGACATCGTGCGGCCATTGTGTGTTTAACACAAAATGCCCACGCGATCGCGTCACTTGCATAACACACATCCCACGCGACAGCGTGAACGACGCGATCGCGTCGCATAGGATTGCACAACACCCCCAAAGGAGACAGAGAGTTGCGCTGAAACGACGCTGGAACTGTGCATTTCGCACAAATTCCAGCGACGCGATCGCATGCCCCAGGCGATCGCGTCATTCACTCTTTTTTCCTTCCACGCGATCGTGCCACTAACGCAATCACGTCAACCACTATTTCAGCCCAACCACGCGACCGCGTTCCCCACGCGATCGCGTGGATTCAAATTTATAACCCCCCAGTCACGCGAACCCTATCAGTCGCCCCCCAAACCCCTCTCCTCCCTCTCTTCTTCTCCAATAACACCACCACCACCCAGCCACCACCACGCCACCACCACGCCACCGCCAGACGCCGCCGACCACCCAGACCCCCGGATGCCACCGCCGTCATCCCCAGCCACCTCTCTGCCCCCACTCTCTTTCTTACACCTACCAGGTTCCGACGAACGCCACCCTTCTATCCTTCGTAGTTAATTCACATTTTTCTGTTTATGTTCGTCCTTAGGCTAGTTAGATATGCATGTTGTAGTGGATTTTAGGTTGTTAGGTAGCCTAGGATGTGGTTAGTGGATTTAGGTATGTTTAATTGCGCTGTTCGTGTTTCTTGTTTCATTATTTTCGCAATTCTGTTGTTGCTGTGATGATTACTTTTGTTCATATGCTGTATTTCTTGTTTCATGCTGCTCTTTACTCTGATTTTTCATGTTCTTATTCCTTATATGTAATTGCAGCTGTATTTTTTATTCATATGAACTATTATGTTGTTGTTTATTTTCTGGGACAATCCAATTTTAGCCGGAATGCTGCCCAAATTTCTGTAAAATGTTTCCATTCATGTCTTGATTTTGGCATTTTCAACTGTGCTTTCCTTAGATTTAACCAAAACAATTCTGAAGCTTCTGCCTAAAACTGATCAGCTGGATGGTTATCAGAAAGATGAGGAGGATATGCGCTTCATGCGATTTGATTGGGATGCAGTCAAGGCCCGGATAGCCCTTGACCTGACCGTTCCTTGGATTATGGGTCAGAACACCACCATACCAAAGGGCATTAAGCGGATTTACCTGAATGATGAGGCTCGGCTATGGCATCAGATTTTTAGCAACTTCATTATGCTGAGTACTCACGAGACTGAGATACCAGCCGCTATGATCACCCTCCTATGGTGTGTGATGGAGGGTAAGGACCTGTACCTGCCACGCTTTATCCGGTACCATATGGCCAGGGTCCACGTCCGAGGCACTCTTCCCTTTCCTTATTTGGTTACCCAGCTAGGCCGTCGAGCTGACGTGCCTTGGGAGGATGCTGATGAGAAGCTACCTACTGCAGAATGCAAGAAGATTATCCCCCACAGCAGAAACTTTCTGGCTTTGGGCTACAGACCTCCATTTCTCACAACTACTGCTGACACAGCCACACCATCTGCCGGCCCCTCTTCTTCCACAGCTACCCCTGCCACCACCACTGCACCTCCACCTGCCCTAGAGCCCATCTATCATCTAGTGCACCGCCTGTTTCGACGGCTTGACCAGATGGAGCGTCACAACAAGCAACGCTATGAGCAGCTGAAGCTAATGATACGCTCTAGCGACATCCCCTCCGAGCCTGACACACCATCCGAGGCATCTGAGAAGGAGGCGAATGATCACGAGACAGCTACCCATCCACAGAGCGAGACAGAGCAGGCAGGCACCCAGCAGGCAGCATCACATCAGGAGGCTCCGCCTCAGATTCAGGCTGTAGACCCCAAAATCCCTATTCAATCAGCACCTCCTCTGCAGCAGGCTGATCCTCAGACCACCACCTCAGAGACTCCAGCTACCCACCCTTGCAGTGATGACACCCCTTCACACCCTGCTTGAGTGAGCATCGGGGACGATACTACATTTTAAGTGTAGGAAGGTCGCCATCTCTGGCGTTCTTTTTTTGGTGAACCACTACATACTCTTTTTATTTATTTTGCTACTTTTCTGTACTTTTCTTTTTTATTGTTATTTTTTATTTTCTCAGTACTTATATATATTGCTATTTTTATGTATTTATTCTATATTGCACTTTAGTTCATGTTCTAGCCATTTAGTTTTAGTAGCAATTCTAACTTATTAGTTATAGAAATTGTGGATTAATTAGTATAGTTTACCCTTTTTAGCATAAGATAGCTTAGTTTAAATTGAAAAATATAAAAAGGAAGTAAACTAGGAACTTGAACATAATAGAAACAATCCACACACCTTGTATATATAGCATTACATGTTAGTTAGTTAACAACATTTCATCAAGGAGAAACACTAGAACTTTAAAGCCACCTTAAGTTTTACATTGAGAATAATGGGAATTTTTAACTAAACCTGCATGACATACATAAGTGATAAATGATTTTTGAGCTAGAGAACACACAGCCCGTGAGTTTTGAGCTTAATTGTATGGTTACATTCAAACCATAATTTTTATTCCTGTGTGTTTCGCCCTTCCTTTTTTTTATTCTGATGTTCTTTACTTTGTTTTAATCTATATGTCCAATTATAGAATAGAAATACATACCAAGAGAGTGATTGAGGCCATTATTTGATTTTAGCTCACTTACCCCAAAATAGCCTACCTTTCACATCACCCTTGTTAGCCCCCTTGAGCCTTTAAATCCCTTTTATTCTATAAACCACATTACTAGCCTTAAGCAGAAAAACAAAATAAAAATCCCAAGTTGAATCCTTGGTTAGCTTAAGATAGAAATTGTGTATGGTTTACATGTGGGATACCTATTGGGAACATAGATGATAAAAACAAAAAGGTAGAAAAGTTAAAAAAAATAAAATAATTCAAATAAAAATTTTGGGACGCATGCTCATGTGAAATCAAAATAATTGAATTACCATGTGCATTAAAAAAAAGAGTGTTATTTTTCAATAGTTGAATAAAGGGGACACAAAAGAATTCTCCAAACGTGAAATAAAGCAATGCACATGGGATAAAAATAATAAACATTGAAACATGAGCATGTGACATCAAAAGTGGGAAAATATGGGAAAATAGGTAAAGAAGCTTTGCTTTAGAAAGTATGTATGTTAGGTGAGATCTTAGACTAATTAAGGATTCACTTATTAGCTCACTTAGCCTTATACATATACCCTTACCTTTACCTTGGTCCCATTACAACCTTAACTAAAGACCTGTTCCACCACTTCAACCTAACATTACTCTTGGACTTAGCATGAGGACATGCTATTGTTTAAGTGTGGGGAGGTTGATAAACTCATATTTTATGATATATTTTGTGCTTAGTTTGAGTGATTTATTCAATCCTTCACCCACTTATTCATATTAATTGCATGGTTTTACTTTCCCTTCCTTATTATGTGATGTATGTGAAAAACATGTTTCCTATGCTTTAAAATTAATTATTTTAATTACCTTTATTTCCATTCGATGTCGTGATTAGTGTGTTGAGTAGTTTCAGATCTTCTAAGGCAGGAACGACTTAAAGGATGGAAAGGAAACAAACAAAAATGGAAGGAAAACACAAAACGGAGTTTTTGGAGAAACTGGCATCCACGCGATCGCATGGACGACGCGGCCGCATGCCGAGCGCGAAGAAGCAGCGACGCAGCCGCATGACTGACGCGACCGCGCACCTTAAGCAGAACACATATGACGAGGCCACATGACTGACGCGACCGCGTGACAAGGAAAACTCCGAATGACGCGACCGCGTGACCCACGCGGTCGCGTGACAGAGACCACACACCAGAAATTGCAGAAAATGCTCCCAGCAAATTCTGAAGCCCTTTTGGCCCAAATCCAAGTCCAGAAGGCATAGACCAGAGGTTATGAAGTGAGGGAATGTATCTGTTAAAAGAGAGTCTCCACTTTAGTTAGTTTTCATGATTTAGATTTAGTTTAGAGAGAGGTTCTGTCCTCTCTCTTCTCTCTTTAGGATTAGGATTTAGAATTAGGATTTTATTCGCTTTCTGGATTATCTCTTTATCAGGTTCAATATTTCTTTTTATTTACTTTTGCAATTTAATTTATGAATTCTTCCATGTTACAGATTACTCTTTTGAATTAATGTTATTTGAGGTATTTCAGTTTATTATTGCTTTTCTTTTATTTACATTATTGTTATTCCCATCTGAAGGCATTTTTATTCCAGTACTTGTTCTTCATTTACTTTAATTACTAATTAAACTATTCACTCCTCGTTCTCAAAACCCTAATTTACAATCTTCATAACCAATAATAAGAACATACTTCCCTGCAGTTCCTTGAGAAGACGACCCGAGGTTTGAATACTTCGGTTATCAATTTATTTAGGGGTTTGTTACTTGTGACAACCAAACGTTTGTACGAAGGAATTTCTATTGGTTTAGAGACTATATCTACAATGCGACTGTTTTTATGAAATTCTTTACCACCATAAAATCCTAACGTCATTGATTCAAGAAAAAGAAGAGCTACTAGACCTTTAGAGAAAGCTTTTAATATGAATGCAAGGGAGACTCTAGATTTACATATTGTTAGAATATTTTTTCATCTAGATTACCTTTTCATCTAGCAAAAAATATGTATTTTGTCAAAGCTTTTATCAAACCACTTTTATCACCTAATTACCCAATGATTACACATCAATGATTACACTAAAAAAATCCAGCTTGACTAACAAACCACTTTTTATCACCTAACTACCCAATCATATGAAAATATAGCTTGACCAAGATTGAATGAATGTGTCATACTATGAATACATAGGCTGTGTTTGTTTCTAAGAACAGGACACGACAAGACACTGAGGATAGGACAAGACAAGACACTGATGGACAAAGACACAAAATTTTGTGTTCTTGTATTCTGTTTAGTGATAAACTAGAACAAATTATGAAAATTCAATTTATTCTCATTTTTTTCATTCAAAAATTTTGAGATGAAAAATATAACAATAAAAAATATAATTATGAAAAATGAACAAGAATAATGAAAGAAAAAATAAAAAATAAGTTGTGTCCCTTGTTAGTGTCTCCGTGTCCTTCCTGTCAGGATGGACACAAAATACACTAATTTAGTGTCTCTAGACACATTGTCTCTGTCCATATCTCATCTGCCAAACACGATTTTGTGTCTCAGTGTCCCTATCTCAATGTCCTGTCTCTGTAAATAAACGCAGCCTTATAGAGCGGTAAGATTTTTTAGAACTCCTATTCTTGGGGTCAAGGTTCCTGTGAGTCCCATTAATGCTAGTGAACTGCATGAATCAAATTATGCATGCACCAATTCAACATACAGTTATGGGATTGAAAAATATAATGCTAATGTATAATTTTTTTGTGGACAGTGAAAGTAATAGCTGCAGCTACCTTGGTAGCATTTTGATTCAGGGCAAGAGCTACTAAAATAGCTCCTCCTCCTCCATTTATAGCACTTTGATCTGGAACAAGGAGCAATTGATGGAGGGAAGACAATTGACATCAGGAATTTTTGTAGGCAATACTTCTTAGTATTTTGTTTTCTTTTAATGAACTAAATAGTGCTAATAAGGGAAAAAAATGCTAACATTTCCTATCATTTTATATTAACTTTGCCTATTGAAATAGTTTTCTGTGTAGAAACATTAAACTTGTTTACTGGTCTTTTTATAATTAATGAGTTGTACAGTAACTTCAGTTTGGTTGTCAATCGCTTGTCTAATTTTTTTCACAGTTGTTGAATCTGTTTCAAGTCCTTAAAGAAATCTGAATGACCAAGGAGTATCCAAGTTAAAGATAAACTTGACATAGATAATTTCCAATTAAATCAATCTCTCGAATGAAATTTTATATTATTCTAAGATAAAATGCAGAGTTTTGTGGAAGTGTGGAATATATATGAGGTGTGAACCAATAAAGTGTCAATATAATTAGAAAAGGAAGTTCACCTGTGTTTCCATTTCTTTTGTTACAGAACATATATCAAATTTGATATCTATCATTTTGATAAGAACAAATAACAAAAGTTCTTTTAATTTTTGGATAGAAATTGCAATAAATTGAATAGCAAAAAATTGTTGTAACAAATAAGAACATCTATAGAAATGAAAATTAAGAAGAGAAGAAAAAAATGAATGAAAAATCAAAGGAAAAAATTAATCAAAAAAAAAGTATGACCTGTTGATCTCTGTTGGGATGCAAAAGATGCCTAATGAACTGAGCCAGCAACTGAAGATAAGAACAAACATGAATTCCTGACGTGCTTCCTTGTGCACTTGAAACTGGATTTGGTCCCTCCATTTATAAAAAATCCAAATTAAAGTTAATTAATTTGCTATGCTATGTCATTTGCCAAACATGTAATAATTAAGGCTATATATATAGCTTCCTTCTTTTTCTCTATGCATATACAAGTAGAACTATATACTTTGCTCTCTTGTGACCTCTAATTAAAGAACCAAACACTACTTTTGTGTTTCTCTTCTCAATGATATTCTTTTGATTTTTTTTTAATTTTATATTTTTCTTACCTACGAGGTCTTTTCCAATAGTGTACATGACAAATCTCCTCGATCGTCCTATTTTTCAGAGCATCTCACTTCTTATTTAATTTACAATTTCCATCATCACTTGAGTGAGGTGACAGAATCATCTAATCATTTTAGTTTCTATACAGAAGAACTATTCAATGCTTTTTTCTATACAGAAGCAACCTTGATTCATAAAACTATTCGTTACAGAAATATATTAAGGAATCTTGATTTTCTTGTCTTACCGAAGGCAATTAAGGAAGCAATAAAGAATCATAACCAATTAGTTCTGATGTGTATTTTCGGAAAACGAATTCCAAACACACAAATCTAACCGGCAAGTGCACCGGGTCGCATCAAGTAATAAAAACTCACGGGAGTGAGGTCGATCCCACAGGGATTGAAGGATTGAGAAATTTTTGTTTAGTGGTTGATTTAGTCAAGCGAATCAAAAGTTGATTTGAGTGGTTTGTATTCGACAGAAGCTAAATTGCATGAAATTAAAAAGGGAGAGGGACAATTGCAGTAAATTAAAGAGCAGAGAAGGTAAATGTGCTGAATCTTAAAGAACAAGAAATTAAATGGCAGAAACTTAGAACGCAAGAAATGTAAATTGCAGAATCTTAAAGTGCAAGAAATATAAATGGCTTGAATTGTAAAGGGAATTGGGAAGTGGATTTGCAGAATTTAAACAAAGAATAGCAAATTGCATTAATCAGACAAGTAGAGGGTGACTTGAATTGAAACAGATCCAGAGCGAAAATGTAAATGAACTTGAAAAGCTTTAAACAGAGAATTTAAAATGCAAACTCCAGATCTCAGGACCCAAGAGACTAGATAACCAAGTCTAGATCTCAATGCCTTCCTAGATCCAAATGTAGAATTCAATTGCAAGAAACAGAAGATCAAAACAGAAGAAAACTTGAATATAAATCTCAATTCTCCAATGGTGCAGTAAAAGAAACAGAGAGAGATCTCAAGGTGAGATTTAGACAGAATTTCCCCAATTCTCAACACCTAAGACTCAAGACAAATGTAATTGAAATTGAAAACAAGAAAACTAAGAAGAAGAGAATTCAATTCTCCTCTCCGAAATTCAGAAACTCAAAACAACTCAAAACTCCAAAGCTCTCCAAAAACTACTCAGCAAAACTAAAAGGAAAGCTCTCTAAGGAAAAACTCTCTGAAAACTTAAATCCTAAGCTATTTATACACTTTCTTCAAATGGTCTTCAAGCCTTGAATTGGGCCTTTGTTCTTGATGGAATTGGGTTGATAAAGGCCTTGGTTGATTGCTCTTGGAGTTGGAGAAAGATCCATTGTGAACCGGGTTGAAATCATAAAAGTTTGAGTAAAAGTTTGAGTAAAAGTTTGAGGCAAACTTTTACTCAAACTTTTTATACCAGATGGCTTAAGCTTGCTGCTACCAACGTTTGAGCCAAAGTTTGAGGTCAAACTTTTGCTCAAACGTTGGCCCCCTTGTAAAAGTGTGTGGCGCCAACGTTTGCCAAAAAGCTTGAGGCAAACGTTGGCGCAAACTTTTCTCCTCCATGGTGTGCAAGTGTGGCGCCAACGTTTGCCAAAAAGTTTGAGGCAAACGTTGGCGCAAGCTTTTCTCCTCCAGGGTGTTGGTTTTGTGATGCCAACGTTTGCCAAAAAGTTTGAGGCAAACGTTGGCGCAAGCTTTTCTCCTCCAAGGTGTTGGTTTTGTGATGCCAACGTTTGCCAAAAAGTTTGAGGCAAACGTTGGCTCAAGCTTTTCTCCCAAACTCATGAAATTGCATTAATTCATCCATGGTTGATTAAATCAAAGGAAACATGGAAATATACCCAATTGGCTTTCTTATGGCTCAAGAAAGTGCATAAATCAATCGAAAACAAAAGAAAAAGGCTAGTGAAATTAGGCTAAGATGGCTTGTCATCAAGTTCCATGTGATGGCAGTGACTACATTTCATTTTTCTATTCCCAAACAAATATGGTTTAGAACAACAAGCGACCTCTACTCAATTCATATTTCAGTAAACAACAACTAAATCACTTGAACTAAACCAAACTTCAGATTTCACTGATAACAGGCAATTAGTGTACCAAACCCCCAAATTAAAAACCCTAAATCGGAACCCTAAACCTCTCAAATTTTAGAACCAAATGAAAATCAATACAGACCTTCTCGACGACGATGAGCACAGAGAGAACGATGATGCTAAGCACACGGCGATGGTCGGGACAGAGACAACAAGGGTGAGATGCAACGGTGAGCGCAGAGACAACTAGGTTGAGCGGCGACAGTGAGCGCAGATACGACGACGGTGACCGGTGATGGTGAGAGCAGAGACTACGAAGGTGTGGGGACAATGAGTACAGTAGTAGATGAACGCAGGTGAAGCGGATGAGAAGCGGTGGCAGGGACGAGTGGTGGTGAAGGTGAAGTGGTGAATGGTGAGTGGTGAGTGGAGAGACGAAGGTGAGTGGCAAAGTGGTGAGGGGGGAAACCTTTCTTCGAAGGGATGACTGGCGCGAGATATGTGATTTGGTGAAAAAGAAAACAAAATTTTCACAAGTGTCGTAGGTGTATTTAGCGTTCTTGCATTAGGAAACGCTTATAAAGCGCATCCAAAACCTAACCATTAGACCACTCTTGGAAAGCGTTTTCTTTAGTGAGAAAAGTGTACTCATAGATATTAAGAAAAGGCTACGTTTTATAAGTGATCTTTATAATATCTAAGGAGACACTTTTCAAGTGATGCCACAACTGTGTTACCTATTCTCCTATAAAATGGTGACACTGAAAAAAGCGTAGCCTATTCTATGAATAGGCTACGCTTTTTAAATGTAGCTTAAAAAAAGTGTGGCTGAATGGGTGTTTTTCTTGTAGTGATATTCCTCCTGGATATAATAAATTGAGGACAACTTTGCTTGAGAAAGAGAAGCAACATGTAGAGAGAATGTTAGAACCTACTAAGAATTCATGGAGTGGAAAGGGAGTGAGCATTGTAAGTGATGGATGGAGTGATCCCAAAGGAGACTTCTTCTTAATTTTATGGCTGTAAATGAAAGTAGGCCTATTTTTTTGAAAGCTGTAGATTGTTCAGATGAGATCAAAGACAAGGATTATGTTACAAAGTAAATAAGAGATGTGATAAGAGAAGTCAGTCTCTCAAATGTAGTACAGATTGTGACTGATAATGCACCGGTTTGTAAAGCGGTTGGTTTATTGATTGAAGCTGAATTTCCATTTGTTTATTAGACTCCTTGTGTTGTTCATACTCTCAACCTTACTTTAAAGGACATTTGTACAGCTAAGAATATAGAGAAGAATAATTTTGTTTATCAAGAATGCTCATGGATTACTCAAATTGCTGAAAATGCTTCTTTTATAAAAAAAAATTTATTGTTAATCATCATATGAGGTTATCTATTTTCAATGAATTTAATACATTGAAGTTGCTTAATGTTGCTCCTACTCGATTTGCTTCTACTATTGTGATGCTCAAAAGATTTAGGTTGTTAAAGCAAGGACTCAAAGAGATGGTTATAAGTGAGAAGTGGTCTTCATACAAGGAAGAAAAAATTGGCAAAACTGAGTTTGTTACAGAACAGATTTTGAGTGAAAATTGGTGGCAAAAAATTGATTATATTCTTACGTTCACAAATCCTATTTATGATGTTTTAAGAAGTACAGATACGGATGCACCTACTCTTCATTTGGTCCATGAGATGTGGGATTCAATGATCAAGAAGGTAAGAAGTACTATATATCTCTATGAAAGAAAAGATGAACAAGAGTCATCGTCCTTCTACAATATTGTGCACTCAATATTAGTTTAAAGATGGACAAAAAGTAACACACCTCTTCATTGTTTAGCACATTCATTGAATCCAAGGTAACTTTTTACATTTTTTGTTTATAACTTTTATTTATAAGTGAAGATCATTGAATTATTACTAATTTCTGCTTAACCACTAATTATATAAGTATAATAGCCACTAATGGTTGAAAGAAGATCCTACACGAGTTTCTCCTCATCAAGATATTGAGATCACTAATGAGAGAGTTAAATGCTTGAAGAAGTATTTTTCTGATGAAGAAGAGAGGAGAAAAGTAAACATTGAATTTGCAAGCTTTTCTGATGGTAGAGGTGTTTTTGATGATTATGACTCTTTGAATGATAGAGGCATAGTTGATGCAAAATCTTGGTGGCTAATTCATGGTGGTAAAGCAAAATTTCTTCAACCAATTGCTCTTATGCTACTAGAGCAACCATCTTCATCTTCTTGTTGTGAAAGGAATTGGAGCACTTATTCTTTTGTCCATTTCCTAAAAAGAAACAAGTTGAAGCCTAAACATGCAGAAAATTTAGTATTTGTCCACACTAATCTTCACCTTCTTTCAAGAAAAACTTGAAACTATAATGTGGGATATTGCTGGAGATGTTTTTCACCAATTGATGAAGAAAATGGTGTTCTTGAAGTTGCTCACCTTTCTCTTGATGAACCAGAGTTGGAAAGAGTGACTTTTTCTAATGATGAAGATATCAACCATATATGATGGAGAAATAATATGACTTTAGATAACTTTTTTTTTGTACATGTGATGTACAAAATTCTTACTATCTCTATTAAGACATAGGAGTTTAGGATTTTATCTTTTGAATACCTATACACTTTAGGAAGAAACGTATATTATATGGTTATTTTTGAAAATATCTCTATTAAGACACATCTCTATTTAATGAATATATTATATTATTAATATATGCATGTCTCCGTGTCTGACAACTTTTTAGAATTCGTGTATCGCCGTGGCGCGTGTCGTGTCATGTCTCGTATCTGTATCCGTGTCCGTGTCTGTGCTTCATAGTATGCGACTTATTGTAGGACAGGGCAGAGTCGGGTAGAGCAAAAATCCATCCCTACCTGCCCCATTGCCACCCCTACTAATAGGGGTGTTCATGGGTCGGGTGAAACCGGATTTGATGTGACCCAGGCCCGACCCGAAATGTATACCCCAATGAAACCTACACACTTTCGGGTCACGATTATACCGGGTGAAAATCGGGCCATTAACATTACCTTCTTGTAAGCTAGCATGTGAAAATATCCAAATTTCCAAGACTCCAACCATTATTTGACATGGTAAAATTCACTTAAAAAAATATAACAGGAACCGACCCTTCCCTAAAATTAAAGCACAACTACAATCAATACTAATATTGTCTAATAACACAAAATATTTAAATCAATACAAATAACACAATATTATGCATTAGTCTAGAGTCTTATGCATTTTAAACATAAAATATTAACTTATAGTCCTATAATAACTAATAACACAAAATATTAAGGTTTACAATACTTAAATTCCACATAAGAATAGCCATCATCCATCACTAATAACACAAAATATTGATTTGTGTATGATGATCGGACCACCGGGCTGAGTTCGGGTGACCCGAGCTATGACCCAGATCTGACCCGAAATAATGACCGGGTCTATTTTTGATACCTTTATCGGCCCTAGACCCAATAAAATCACACCAAATTAGTCCCTAAAAGGTTCAGGGCCGGACCAGGTCTTCAGACCGAACCAGACCATGAACACCCCTACTTACCAGCAGCAATCTATAAGACGGTGTTCAAGATATTCCTTCAATTTTGAACTTTAAACAAAAGTATTAATTGAAATCGATTAATAATTATAACTTAATTACTCATAATGTAAGACCCAGAACTTTTGAAAAGTCTTATTATGATCAAGTCTCAAATCATATAGTTATTTATAGCCTTAATTTCAGAGATTATTTTATTAAGGATAATTAAGGCAAGTTTTGATTTATTGAACTTGATATAAGTTATGATTATTATCCAATTTTATAATTATTGGATTATTTTCTATATTTAAATTATGCAGTTGATAGTTATGAAATAATAAGAATTTTATATGATTTGGACTAAGTAATTAATATTTTAAATATTAATACTGCTATTTTGGAAACTGAAGAAATTAAGTATATTATTTCTAATTTTTAGATTTGGGCATTTTATTGAAAATAATTTGTGAAAATGATGAACAAATAGTATTTTCTACATACAATTAGTGTTGGATTTAATTTGGGTTTCAATTATTATATTATCCTCAATTTATGTGAAATTACGAAATTACCCCTAGACCTAATTTCCTAAACCCTAACCCGGTTACCACTCTCTCTAACCCTACAGCCGCCAAAAAAAAAAACCCTCCCCAACACTCAGCAGCAGCAACGCTGCAATGAGGGGGGAAAACACACACACAGCCTCCCTTCTTGAACCAAAGAAAAGAACGAAGCAGAGAGGGAAAGGGAGACTGAGTCGCGGCAGAGGAGAGGAGGAGGGAGCTAGTGTCGCTGTCGAACGGTGCTGAGCCACCGGAGCCGTCACCTCGCCGTCGTGCCTTGCTGCTGTTGCCGCGCGAACAGAGGAGAATGGGGGACCTAGAGAGAATGGGCGACGAACGAAGCCATCGTTGGGATCTTGGCCGCCGCTGCCAGAGGCGTGGAGGAAGGGAGAGCAGTCGCGCATCCAGCTGCGTCACCACCGCGCCTTGCCTCGCCGCCGTTGACCTCTCTGCAGTCCACTGTCGCCGGAGCTCCTTGCCATCGCCGAACCTCCTTGCCGTCGCCACAGAAGCTGCCTTCGTCGGTGCCGTTGGAGGCACGAATGGGAGAAGAACGCGCACGAGGGAGCTTGCAGAGAGGGTGATGCGCGATGGTAGTAGGTTATTCCGCCGCCCTTGCTGTCGTGCCGTTAGAATCTCCCGCCATGGCCGCCGGAGCTTCGGGCTGAGCTTCTGCCACTTGAGACCTTGCTGCCGTCGCCGGAAAAGTATGCCGGTAAGGGTTTCAAACTTGGTTTTCGTTTCTTGTGAGATTATGGGAGTCTTATTGTCGCGGCATGTTGGTTTCAGTCACCGTCGCCGGAGTTGGGTCACCGCAGCCGCTGGAGGTGGCTACCGGGGCTACCGCCAAACCGGTTCAGAGGCCGTTACTATTTTGTTTTCGTATTACAGTAAGTATCTTAAGTTTCAAAAAAGCCTCGCGTTAGTATTCGGTTGCGTTTGGTTAATGAATATGAGTTTTGGTAACGTGAGGTCGAGTCCTGATTACTATATGTTGCGATTAGTGTTGCTGTGGTTATTGCGAAAGTGGCTGGGAGCTGAGGTTTTGATTGCCGTCAGTTTGGGTTGAGGCAGAAAGGACTCTGTGAGGCGTTTGGATTATGGAACCTTGCATTTTGAGGTAGGGGCGCTTTCCAAAACTATACCTTATGTATTGGAATTATTACATATGGATACTGAAGTGAGATATGGTGTATTTAGTGATTGTATCTGCCTTATGTATTATTTGATTGACTCGAATGATTATGGATGTTTGTTTGGCTGAATTGTTGTGCGGCTTTGTGAAATGTAATGTTTTGAAGTGATTCTTTAAAAATTTGAAATATGAGTTTAATCCGTTGAGGATTGATTTGATTTGAGTCAATTATTTGATGATGTGAAAAGTCGAATGCACTTTTGAATTCAGCCTGGTTTACTTTAATTGACTTGATCTTGGACAAATGATTTGTTACTGAACCGTTTCATTAAAGCTTCGGAAATGAGTTAAATCGGTTGATATTGAGTTGACTTTGAAATGGTTTTGTTGAGATATGCCACTGAGGTGACTGTTGGATTTAGCTTGCTTTGAATTGATTTCTGGCTTTGAGCTGTTGAAAAGGAATGAGAAACGGTTTAGTTGGGACCCGAACCGGGTGGCAAAAGTCCAAGTTTTAGGGGAGGTGCTGCCGAAATTTCTACAAAATCCTAGTCTTGTTTGAAAAGTTATTTGAAAAGGATTGGATTTGAGAAGTTGTATTATTTGATTTATTAAGAGAATATTTATATTTTCAAGCTTAATTTATTTAGTGAACTTTATGCCTTGAGTTTGAGTTATTTAGAAATGAACTATTTTTACCGTTTGAATCATTGAAAGAAAGAATGATGCTCTAATATTGATTTCAATATAAAAAGGAGCTTTTAGGGATTTCAAAGGAATCTAGACTTTTGATTGAGTAATTACGTTTGAGGCATTTTGGAAGAGTTATAAAAATGGGTTCCAAAAAGAAACCTGAAAGTGGTTTGATTCAAATGAACCGGTTCCTTTTCAAATGAGTTGATTTTTGGACCGGGTTGGAACTTGTGATTTTGTATGGTCGGTTTCATAATAAATTCAGTTTTATTTACTTGAACCGAGAATCCATGATTTTAAGAGTTTCAATGAATTTTAAGGAATTGATATAGGTTGACCTTCCCTAAAGACTTGGGACTCTGCCGAGAAGCTTTTATTATGAAATCCCATTGTTGTATGGGTGATTTTGAATACTTTGAAATAAATCCTTAACTTGCCATGGTTTTGGAAGTTTTGGAAAGAGAATGCTGAGAGTGGCTTTGTTTTAAACAAGGAACTCACTTTGAGTAAATTTGGCTTATGAGCCTGAGATGATTTGAGAA
>NC_029785.2:98810950-98817938 GCF_000816755.2 Arachis ipaensis | reverse complement strand
GATTTCTAAAGCCAAGGCTGAAAAGAGTTGAAACTTGATTTCAAAGTGAAGCGATTTGAGAAAAAGTGATTTATGGCTTAAATGCCAGTTTTATGAATTTGATGACGTTGGATGGTGGAAGTGTTGTTTTGTTATGGGCCGGAATGGCTGTGTATGATTATGAATATTGGCTTGTTCTGGATTGAACCGTGAGCCGGAATGGCTGTGTATGATATTGATTTATGGCTGATTGCCAAATGAGTTATGGGCCGTATGGCTGACTATGAATTATGAATTTAAGCCGGATGGCTGAGATGGATGTTGATCCATGGCTGGGACTGAATGAATATGTACTTGAGATACCTGGGTAGTAGCAAGGGTTGTTGTTCGTCCCACTTGCTCCAGGTTAGAGACTGTGACGCCTGGGTAGTAGCGGTAGTAGTGGTGATTCCACTCGTTCCAGGTTGAGCTTTTAAACACCCGCCTGGGTAGTAGCCGCAGTAGTGGTTATTCCACTGGCTCTGGGTCAAGCGGGTAGTAGCAATGGGGTTGTAGTTCAAACCTACTTGCTCCGCGATGGGTGTTTCTGTCCATGGTTAGCTACCAGGACGTGTCGGGTTGGCTATATAACCGACAGATGATATCATCAGCCACTAGGGACAGGCATGCATCATATGCATCTATGTGACATTGTTTGGGTGTGCATATTGTACTTGGTTTGCTTATGTGATTAACTGCTAATTGTTCTACTTGCTGTAACTGTTTGTTTGTGCTTGAACTTCCTATTTGTGTTTGCAACTGGGACTCTGTTGGATTGTGGTGATTGATTGTTGGTTGGATTTGTTTGGGCCTAGGGCCGTGGTTGAAATGAGATGGACCGATGGTTGGTTTCGGTTTTGTGTGTTTCCGGTTTGGAAAGATATAAAGGGATATTTTGGTTCAGCATAGATAAACCATTTTGAAAGGCTTTTGAGTTTTTGAGAATTTAATTGTTCCTCTTTCAGAAAAGATTTCAGACTTCTATTTATTGTAAACCGTTGTTTTTGAAAAGAGGTATAAGATGGTTATTAATCACTGGTACGGTTTATCTTCACGTATCCTATTACAGTAATTCCCAAAAACCCTCTACTGAGAACCCTTTCGAAGATGCTGTTCTCACCCCCCCTACATTTTTTCCCCTTTCAGGATATGGGCGCTGAAGTCTCGAAGAGTTTATTTAGTTGCTGTTGTGATGCTCTGTATTGCTTTAGATTATTTATTGTACCCTCGCCTTTATCTTGATATATTCTGTAAGAGGGTTAGGAATTGTATTGGGTAATGCTTGTAATATTATTTATATATATGTGTATATATATATGGATGTACTCTTTATGAGTTTTGTAAGTTGCATGGTATCTATGGATGTATGTTATCGGATGAAAGTATTTTTGGGAGCGATTTCGCGGTTTAAAGTTTTAAATAGGCTCATATTTTAGTATTAAATATTATAAGTGTCGTCGTAATGTCCGAGCTATCAGAGTCGTGCAGCCGGAAGCGTGAGCTTTGGTAGTTAGGGTGTTACATTATGGTATCAGAGCAGTCCTTCCTGTAGAGCCTGAGGAATGGACCGACTATGCTTTAGTTGCATACTCTAAGTGTTTGTCATGTATTAGGTCTTGTCGAATGACGAGAATTAGAGCTTTATGCACATGACGGTCTATCGATTAACGCTGTTAGTCTCGCATTGCATAATTTTTGGTATTAAGTTTGGCCGGCTTAATACTAGTGAATTATGTATATGAAAGCACTGACGAGTTATCATAGATGAAATCCGAGTTTTGAGTAAAGCGAATCGCGAGTTTTGGAAAGGTTGGAAACTATTTCTCGAGGCTATTCAGTTGTGTGTCTTGAATTTTGTTCGAGTCGACCTGTTCTTTTATATCCTAACTTGAAGTTCTTGTTTGCTAGTCCTTTTTGAAAAGTAGTTTGATTTTTCAACTCTATTCCTCTATCCATATGCATTCTTGTTTGACCTTAAGTGCATATGCTGGTTTAAGATCCTTGTTGCATCTATCTTCCTCTGTTTGAGTTCTTCTTGATTCAAGTATTCTTTGATATAGCCTTGAACTTGTATTAATGTGTTGTGACTTTTAACTCCGGGTTCCGAGTTCATTCTTAGAGAACTTGTTGATTCAGTTTTCCTCTTATTTGATAGTGATTATAGCTAATTTTGAGATTTTTATAAAAATTGCTGTTGACTAGATATACACTTATCTATATGTGGAACTTTGAAGATTTCTTATACAGTTTAACAACTATTTATTTCTAATGCCTCACCTGTACTTTTTCTGGTTTATGGAACTGCATTTACTTTAAAATTACAATTTGACTTTCTAGTAATTTCACTATAGTTCCAATGCACATCTTCAATTGCTTATGTATTTGGGGTATTTTTCAAAATTCTGGAAAGAAAGGGGATTCTTCACTTTTATTCCAGTTGATTTTTGTTGATAAACTTTACCTAAATTATTTTTAACTTGAGTTCGGTTTAGCATACTACATTGTTGATGCTATTGTGATTCTTTTAAAAAATGTTGGACTCATGACTTTCTTCTTATGAGCGGACTAAAGTCTCTTTTAAGCTTTTCATCTCTATGAATGTCATACGTGATTTTGTTTTTAATTATACATCTACCTTTTGGGAGCACTACAATCAATCTCAACTTTCCT
Organism: Arachis ipaensis; assembly: GCF_000816755.2. Taxonomy (NCBI): domain Eukaryota; kingdom Viridiplantae; phylum Streptophyta; class Magnoliopsida; order Fabales; family Fabaceae; genus Arachis; species Arachis ipaensis. Next base: position 98,815,250 of record NC_029785.2, on the reverse strand, counting down.
TTCTCTGGTGAATCTCATTCTTATGAGTCAGTTTGATTTATTTAAAAAATAGTGCATCGTTTATCCTCTCACTATCCTTACAAGAGTTTTTGTCAAAGATTTATCCTTGAAAAATTACTAATGATTGAGTTGTCTTTTCCTATGACTTTTGTATTCTTTTGAATCAATTAAAAGCTTGTTTGATGTTTCATGCCTAGTGGATCTTGTTCGAACTATCTTGGTTTAAGATCCTTTCTTGCATGGCTTGATTCCTTTTTAGTACATCTTAAACTCCTTGAATATCCTTCTGAGATGGTGATTTCAAGAACACTTTTGGAGTCTTGTTTCTTGTTGGAAATCGGTTCGTTTGTAACGCACTACTTATTTCCTTTACCAAATTGTAAGCAAATTTTTACTTCGGAGTTTCTTTTCTAAAAAGAGTTTAACTTCCTCTTTCGTACTTGCTATAAATGTTATACACGCTTGTTTGAATATGAAATTTTGAGAATTTTGAACAAGCATTTGATTACTTCCGAGTTTTTATGAACTGCTTTTGGTTAGGTTGTGCACCTAACTATCCTTCTAAAATATTTGAAGAAATATTTTAGCTCTTAGCCAAACTTGTGTGCATTTTGTTTTTAAAACTCTACATGATCTACTTCAACATGAAATTGTATTGAAGTAAAGCCACATTTATGCTTTTGTTACTCTCTTGAAGGATGTTGTTACATAACTTTTCTTTTAGACTGCGAAGTGATTTTTCCGCAAGTTTCGGTTCCTTTATGAACAATGTATTCGGAAGTACTTTTAATCGTGCTCTTGAGTTCTGTGAGTTCTGTCTTAGGTTTGAAATATTCTCTTCTATAACCTTATACTTCTTCGACTCGGCTTGAGTTTGTTTCAAACTGATGCGCTGGTTTTCTTCCTATTGAATTTCTTTGATCCAAGGGTTATCTTTGAAGTTGTCAATTGATTTATTTCTAGCAAACTTCATTGCTTGAGCATCTTTGTTTATCTGGAAATTGGATACATTCCCTCAAATCTATGAGTAGTATCCTTGACATTTGACTCTCCTTTCTAAATCTTGTATCCTTCTGAGTAGACTCGAGAATTATTTTGATATCACGTGTGATCTGTAGACGTAGTAACGCGATGCGTTAGTTCTTTAAGACGTGATATGTGCATACGGAAGTTGAAACGGTAGGTGTGCAACATTACAAGTTGTGGGTGTTTTGTTTGTTGCGAACGTATTTGCGGTTGTCAGGCTTATGATCGAATATGGGGGGTTGTAAAGTGCTTGATGGAGTTGGAAAGTTGAAGTTTTGAGGTTGATATGAGATTAGTGTGCAGATGTTAAGCACGTCATTTTAACCCCATCCTGTTTTATAGTCTTTGATACTTTGCCCTACTATCACATGATTGACCCATGTTATCTTTTGCATTGAGCCTACCTTGTAACGTTTGCTTTGCAATCACACTCCTACCATTGCACCCTTATGCATATTACGATCAAAGTATTTTTAAAATCGTATATATATGATTATATTTTGAGATATTTTTGCTTCTTCCTTAAATGTGTTCAAGGGTGAACTGTTATGTAATTTTTTTCATTTTGTATCAATTTTCGAGGGCAAAAATTTTTATAAGGTAGGTAGAATGTAAGACCCAGAACTTTTGAAAAGTCTTATTATGATCAAGTCTCAAATCATATAGTTATTTATAGCCTTAATTTCAGAGATTATTTTATTAAGGATAATTAAGGCAAGTTTTGATTTATTGAACTTGAGATAAGTTATGATTATTATCCAATTTTATCATTATTGGATTATTTTCTATATTTAAATTATACAGTTGATAGTTATAAAATAATAAGAATTTTATATAATTTGGACTAAGTAATTAATATTTTAAATATTAATACTGCTATTTTAGAAAATGAAGAAATTAAGTATATTATTTCTAATTTTTAGATTTGGGCATTTTATTGAAAATAATTTGTGAAAATGATGAACAAATAGTATTTTATACATACAATTAGTGTTGGATTTAATTTGGGTTTCAATTATTATATTATCCTCAATTTATGTGAAATTACGAAATTACCCCTAGACCTAATTTACCTAAACCCTAACCGAGCCGTCGCCTCGCCGTCGTGCCTTGCCCCTGTTGCCGCGCGAACAGAGGAGAATGGGCGACCTAGAGAGAAGGGGCGACGAACGAAGCCATCGCTGGGATCTTGGCCGCCGCTGCCAGAGGCGTGGAGGAAGGGAGAGAAGTCGCGCATCCAGCTGCGTCACCACCGCGCCTTGCCTCGCCGCCGTTGACCTCTCTGCAGTCCACTACCGCCGGAGCTCCTTGCCGTCGCCGAACCTCCTTGCCGTCCCCGAACCTCCTTGCCGTCGCCACAGAAGCTGCCTTCGTCGGTGCCGTTGGAGGCACGAATGGGAGAAGAACGCGCACGAGGGAGCTTGCAGAGAGGGTGATGCGCGATGGTAGTAGGTTATTCCGCCACCCTTGCTGCCGTGCCGTCAGAATCTGCCGCCATGGCCGCCGGAGCTCCGGGCTGAGCTTCTGCCACTTGAGACCTTGCTGTCGTCGCCGGAAAAGTATGCCGGTAAGGGTTTCAAACTTGGTTTTCGTTTCTTGTGAGATTATGGGAGTCTTATTATCGCGGCATGTTGGTTTCAGTCACCGTCGCCGGAGTTGGGTCGCCGCAGCCGCTGGAGGTGGCTATCGGGGCTACCGCCAAACCGGTTCAGAGGCCGTTACTGTTTCATTTTTGTATTACAGTAAGTATCTTATGTTTCGAAAAAGCCTCGCGTTAGTATTCGGTTGTGTTTGGTTAATGAATATGAGTTTTGGTAACGTGAGGTCGAGTCCTGATTACTATATATTGCAATTAGTGTTGCTGTGGTTATTGCGAAAGTGGCTGGGAGCTGAGGTTTTGATTGCCGTCAGTTCGGGTTGAGGCGGAAAGGACTCTGTGAGGCGTTTGGATTATGGAACCTTGCGTTTTGAGGTAGGGGCGCTTTCCAAAATTATACTTTATGTATTGAAATTATTACATATGGATACTGATGTGAGATATGGTGTATTTAATGATTGTATCTGCCTTATGTATTATTTGATTGACTCGAATGATTATGGATGTTTGTTTGGCTGAATTGTTGTGCGGCTTTGTGAAATGTAATGTTTTGAAGTGATTCTTTAAAAATTTGAAATCTGAGTTTAATCCGTTGAAGATTGATTTGATTTGAGTCAATTATTTGATGATGTGAAAAGTTGAATGCACTTTTGAATTCAGCCTGGTTTACTTTAATTGATTTGATCTTGGACAAATGATTTGTTACTGAACTGTTTCTTTAAAGCTTTGGAAATGAGTTAAATCGGTTGATATTGAGTTGACTTTGAAATGGTTTTGTTGAGATATGCCACTGAGGCGACTGTTGGATTTAGCTTGCTTTGAATTGATTTCTGGTTTTGAGCTGTTGAAAAGGAATGAGAAACTGTTTAGTTGGGACCCGAACCGGGTGGCAAAAGTCCAAGTTTTAGGGGAGGTGCTGCCGAAATTTCTACAAAATTCTAGTCTTGTTTGAAAAGTTATTTAAAAAGAATTGGATTTGAGAAGTTGTATTATTTGATTTATTAAGAGAATATTTATATTTTCAAGCTTAATTTATTTAGTGAACTTTATGCCTTGAGTTTGACTTATTTAAAAATGAACTATTTTTACCGTTTGAATCATTGAAAGAAAGAATGATGCTCTAATATTGATTTCAATATAAAAAGGAGCTTTTAGTGATTTCAAAGGAATCTAGACTTTTGATTGATTAATTAAGTTTGAGGCATTTTGGAAGAGTTATAAAAATGGGTTCCAGAAAGAAACCTGAAAGTGGTTTGATTCAAATGAACCGGTTCCTTTTCAAATGAGTTGATTTTTGGACCGGGTTGGAACTTGTGATTTTGTATGGTCGGTTTCATAATAAATTCAGTTTTATTTACTTGAACCGAGAATCCATGATTTTAAGAGTTTCAATGAATTTTAAGGAATTGATATAGGTTGACCTTCTCTAAAGACTTGGGACTCTGCCGAAAAGCTTTTATTATAAAATCCCATTGTTGGACGGGTGATTTTGAATACTTTGAAATAAATCCTTAACTTGCCTTGGTTTTGGAAGTTTTGGAAAGAGAATGCCGAGAGTGGCTTGTTTTAAAAGGGGAATTTTCCTTGAGTAAAAGTGGCTTATGAACCTGAGATAGTTTGAGAAATGAGATCTTTAAAGCTAAGGCTGAAAAGAGTTGAAACTTGATTTCAAAGTGA
>NC_029785.2:98808906-98810849 GCF_000816755.2 Arachis ipaensis | reverse complement strand
GGAAGTGTTGTTTTGTTATGGGCCGGAATGGCTGTGTATGATTATGAATATTGGCTGGTTCTGGATTGAACCGTGAGCCGGAATGGCTGTGTATGATATTGATTTATGGCTGATTGCCGAATGAGTTATGGTCCGTATGGCTGACTATGAATTATGAATTTAAGCCGGATGGCTGAGATGGATGTTGATCCATGGCTGGGACTGAATGAATATGTACTTGAGATACCTGGGTAGTAGCAAGGGTTGTGGTTCGTCCCACTTGTTCCAGGTTAGAGACTGTGACGCCTGGGTAGTAGCGGTAGTAGTGGTGATTCCACTCGCTCTAGGTTGAGCTTTTAAACACCCGCCTGGGTAGTAACCGCAGTAGTGGTTATTCCACTGGCTCTGGGTCAAGCGGGTAGTAGCAATGGGGTTGTAGCTCAAACCTACTTGCTCCGCGATGGGTGTTTCTGTCCATGGTTAGCTACCAGGACGTGTCGGGTTGGCTATATAACCGACAGATGATATCATCAGCCACTAGGGACAGGCATGCATCATATGCATCTATGTGACATTGTATGGGTGTGCATATTGTACTTGGTTTGCCTATGTGATTAACTGCTAATTGTTCTACTTGCTGTAACTGTTTGTTTGTGCTTGAACTTCCTATTTGTGTTTGCAACTGGGACTCTGTTGGATTGTGGTGATTGATTGTTGGTTGGATTTGTTTGGGCCTAGGGCCGTGGTTGAAATGAGATGGACCGATGGTTGGTTTCAGTTTTGTGTGTTTCCGGTTTGGAAAGATATAAAAGGCTATTTTGGTTCAGCATAGATAAACCGTTTTGAAAGGCTTTTGAGTTTTTGAGAATTTAATTGTTCCTCTTTCAGAAAAGATTTCAGACTTCTATTTATTGTAAACCGTTGTTTTTGAAAAGAGGTATAAGACGGTTATTAATCACTGGTACGGTTTATCTTCACGTATCCTATTACAGTAATTCCCAAAAACCCTCTACTGAAAACCCTTTCGAGGATGATGTTCTCACCCCCTACATTTTTTCCCCTTTCAGGATATGGGCGCTGAAGTCTCGAAGAGTTTATTTAGTTGCTGTTGTGATGCTCTATATTACTTTAGATTATTTATTGTACCCTCGCCTTTATCTTGATATATTCTGTAAGAGGGTTAGGAATTGTATTGGGTAATGCTTGTATGTTATCGGATGAAAATATTTTTGGGAGCGGTTTTGCAGTTTAAAGTTTTAAACATGCTCATATTTTAGTATTAAATATTATAAGTGTCGTCGTAATGTCCGAGCTATCAGAGTCGCGCAGCCGGAAACGTAAACTTTAGTAGTTAGGGTTACACATAAACTATAGAACTGAAAATAATTAAGTAGTTGATGGTAATATGAACTGTAAATAGAATTTTTTTTTTAAATATAAAAAGAAAAAGAAAAAAGAAAGGGAACAAAAAGAGTAGATAGGGATATGGATTAGATGAGAAACGACATAGAAACGACCCACTAATAAATAGAAACGATTCCAGCAAGGACGTGTGAACCGCTAAGCTTGCCCCTTCTCAAGGACGCATCACCTTTCCCTTCGCCACTCACCAGCCATGCACACATGCTACCGCTTCTTCCAATTTTTTTATAATATTAATAAAAGTTCTAAACAGTTAGATTTAAAAATAAATAAATAAATATATTGAAATGGAAAAAAAAAATATCCTGAGAGAAAAGAAGAATTTCCCAAAGTCACATACACCGCCTGATCTGCCTCTTCAATTCAATTCGGAAATTGGCATTTTTAGTGAAAAATGAGAATAAGGATAATTCGGTAGTACTGTAACAGGAAACGGAAAGGGTGTCCAAATTGTTCCTATTATAAAAGATTCTCATAATCATATGATAAATTCAAAATTTTATATCAGTAATATAAATTTAATTTTAATATATTATGATATT
>NC_029785.2:98804606-98807510 GCF_000816755.2 Arachis ipaensis | reverse complement strand
TCGTAGAGAGTAATTAAGTTACATGTTAGAGTAAAATATCTAAAGTTCCTTAAAAGAAACCAAGTTATTAATTAATCACTCAATCTCTCTGTATTATCAACCTTGTGGGTATTGATACTATCAAACAACAGTCAAGGGTCCGGTATCACACACCTATAACTTGTTTAATAAACTATTGTGCCATAAATCAAGTTAAATTAGTTTAATGATTAATTTTTAATCCATTTAAAAAAATATTAGAAGTTTAAATTTAATTTTATATATATAATAATTTATTGGTTAATAATAAATTTTTAAATAAAATTTTAATTTATAATAAATTAATTTTTAATTTATTAAAATTAAAAATTATTATGAACAATAAAAAATAATATTTTTATGGGCTAAAGAATTTAAATATGGAATAAAGATGTGTATTTTTTTTAAAATTGACATTTTTAGTGTATATAGGCAAGTGGATGTTGCAGAGGTGCAGACCCAACACACAGGTAATGTGCTAGACAAGTGGCGCATCGACACTAACACGCAGCTTGCGTGTTGCTACATGGTGGACACATGGCAGAGCGCCACTAACACACGGCCTGCGTGCTGCTTGGGTGGTATGCACGTGGCGTAGCGTCGTCAACTCGCATCCTGCATGTTGCTTGGATGGAGACACGTGGCCTGCGTGATGCTTGAATAAAGGCACCACTTCATGAGATGAGTATGTATGGTTGCCTCTTGCATGGAGTAAGGTTGAACTGAATATCTATAATTGTCTCTTGTCTCTTACCTCTTGCATAGATGACACGTCAGCACGTAAGCTGCGTGGTAAACAATACAGGATCTGTATGTTGTTCAGCATTTCTGACGGCTCTATAATTCTAAAAATCACTCCAAACCCCAATATTTAAAGAAAACACCATTGCTTTCTTCATATAGAAAATAATTTCTACCATATACATCCTATAATCAAACATAATAAAAGAACCATAGTTGTTAAATATAAGAATGATGTCACATATTCAAGTTGTATTATCGCACCGTCATCATTCAACCAGGTTAATACCCGTTTTGAGTGGAACAAAGTAAAAAAGTACCCGTTGTATAATAAATTAATAATATTGTTTAATCAAGATCGAAAATTAAATAATAATTGGAATTGAAAATTTAAATACTTAACGGTAAATATTAGGAAGTTATCAAAATTTATTATTTTTATTATTTAGTTATTAATTTAGTTTTTTAGTTTAGTTTTTTTAAGTTGCATTAAAAAAAAGATTGAGATTAAGAGATTGAGACTGAATTAAGTTTTTATATTTTGTGTTTAGTGTAAAATGTACTAAATTGAGTTATGTCTCAGTATTATGTTTAATTTAAAATAAATATGGAGATTGAGAGGTAGATTTAGAATTTAAAAAATTAAATAAAAATATTTTGATAAAAAATATTATTAAAATTTCAGTTTCCATCTCTAAAATTTTAGTCTCTTGTGTCTTTACTTTCTAGAGGTATTGAAGAGATTGAAATTTTGAAAATGTGTATTAAAATTTTAATTTCAATCTCTAACTACCAAACACAATACTGAGTTTCAATCTTTCAGTCTCAGTCTTCTAATCAAACATTACTTTAGTCTAGTAACCCTACAATATATTTTATCTCATAAGTTTAAATATTAATAATTAATTAATAATAAAAATAATAAATTATGATAGTTCTCGCATTTTTGATAATTAATAACTCAAAACATGTTCATGTGAATCAAATATAAATCCAGTGTATGCATTCAACAAATCCAGTGTATGCATTCAATATAAATCTTAAATATGAGAGTGAATTAGGTCATCAGGAAAATTTGCCCCACCAAGTTTTGGGTCCGACAGGATAATAAGATAGATAATAAGGCCATGTTAGGAGTCTCACCCCATTGCTCCTCTCGCTTTCTATATTCTATACACCCTTGTCCTTCTTTCTAAGTAATATATATGTGCCTACAATAATGAATCCAATGCTAAATTTAACCGACAAAACAAGCCAATCTTAGAATGGACAAGTCCATAAATTTCTTTTTACCTCTTTCTATTCAATACGCACGCACGCACTATGTTTTTCATTATGTAATGTTTAACATAAAAATTGGAAAATCGTTTTTGGATATCCAAGTTTTTTTACATGGTATCAACACTCATTTTATTAGTTAATTTTTTATTTATAAAATTTCTATATTTATCATTAATAGTGTAGATAATTTAAATTTATAAATCTTATATAGTAGTGTTAGATAAATGATTAGAAGTTGGTGTTTATATTATTAACGGAATTTAGAAATTTTATAAATCCATATATTATTGTTGTATTTGATTGTGGGGCGTGAGTTGCGGAGTGTTATCTAAATTCCTAAAATATGGCAAATTCCAATAGTAGTGAAGAGAGAAAAACTCTGAGCCAATAAAATTGTCCAAGGGTATCTTTACTTTGGCCATCATAATTCATAAAGCTTTGAATGTTAAGGCATGAGGTGTGACCGAGATAAGGGATGCTGTCAAAACCTAAAGTCGCTTCCAGATCTGGCAACTCCATTATTTCTCTATCCACACCAATACCCTAATTATTGGCTGCCACCACCTAAAGGGTATTTTCGTCAACTTAACCAAACACCCTTCATTACGGCAAAAACATTTGCCTTGATGAGTTGATGGTCAATTGGGCATGTAATAAAAAGGAGTTCATTTAGTACTAATTAATTAAATCTTCATCAGATCAAAAAAATGAAATTGAAAGATTTTAATACATTTGTTATTTGGTCTTCATTCTACGGCATATTCAATCCGATAGATCAAAGAATTAGACCGTCGTAAACCTTAGATTTATTTAAAAATATATTGATGGTGGTCAGTAACGGATCTAAAAGATTTTGATAATAAG
>NC_029785.2:98802523-98804519 GCF_000816755.2 Arachis ipaensis | reverse complement strand
TTTATTGATTATTTTTATATAATAAAAAAATTAAATGTACTTAAATAAATAAAATGAGAGAATCCTTTGCCTAATTGTAATATTTGAAAACTCTTTACGTAAGTGTCTTGTTTTGTTTATTATGTAAACCGTAAAAGCTAACCACAGTTTCAATATGTTCATAAGCCGTGGGAGCCTTGGACGGATTTTAGCTGGAAAACTTTGAGCATAGATTATGAAGAAAAATAGGTAGCCATAAATCGTGCTTGGTCACCACGGTTTATGAAGAAAAAAGCTTTGAACATAAACCCCCTGTCTACCACAGTTTATGCGTAGAGAAGTATAAATACATAATCCATACATAGTTATCACGGATAGCATTTGTGCCAAACCAAAATTGTTGCACCTTGGTGGTTGAGAGAGTTTGAGAAAGAGATTTGAAGGTTTGAAGGTTTGAATGTTTTGGTGACATTTGAGTGGTGGAGCCATGGAGGACGAAGCTCGCATGTACCGGGTATATTAAATTATTAATTTTAGTTATATTTAAAAATGAATAATACTTTAAAAATAACTAAAAAAAATTCAAAAATCTTATGTGAATCAACATGTACATAAAATATTATATGAAAATAAGTATAAATATCAGGATAGTCAATAAATAATTACCGAAGAATAAAAAGAGTAAAAAATAATTTTAAATTCTAAGAGTTAAAATAGTAAAAAAAATGAAGAAGAAAAAGTTAGATATATATCAATTAAATAATATTATAAATAAAAAATTTAATTTATTATTTTATAATATCATTTTTAAAAAAAATGCATGTATGCATATAATGAATTCTCTATTTATATTTGTTAAAAGTTGAGACCGAATTGCAAGTCAGAGTATAGTATATCATAGAGTACGTAATAGTGTAATACTAAACTATATGAATTAAGACTTTTTTTTTCCTTATTTTCATCCCTTCTAAAGTATACTTTTTTTTTCCTTAAAAATCGCTAAACCATATGAATGCAAAAAATATATACTTTATCTACTCTCAATCTTTCTTTGACGGTACTTTAATCCAGTATATAATTGATATATATCTAACTTTTTCTTCTTTATTTTTTTTACTATTTTAACTCTTAGAATTTAAAATTATTTTTTACTCTTTTTATTCTTCGGTAATTATTTATTGACTATCTTCATGTTTATACTTATTTTCATATAATATTTTATATACATGTTGATTCACATAAGATTTTTGAATTTTTTTAGTTACTTTTAAAGTATTATTCATTTTTAAATATAACTAAAATTAATAATTTAATATAGCCAAAACCTTCAAACTTTCAAACCTCACCCTCAAACTCTCTCAACCACCAAGGTGCAACAATTTTGGTTTGCCACAAATGCTATCCGTGATAACTATCTATGGATTATGTATTTATACTTTTCTATGCATAAACCGTGGTAGGCAGAGGGGTTTATGTTTAGAGCTTTTTTCTTCATAAACAGTGGTGACCAAGCACGATTTATGACTACTTATTTTCCTTCATAATCCGTGGTGAACAGCCACGGTTTATGCTCAAAATTTTTCAGCTGAAATCCGTCCAAGGCTCCCACGGTTTAGGAACATATTGAAACCGTAGTTAACTCCTACGGTTTACATAATAAACAAAACAAGACATTTACGTAAGAAATTTTCAAATATTGCAATCAGATAAAGGATTCTCTCATTTTATTTATTTAAGTAAATTGCCCAAAAAATTATATCTTAATATTTGAAAAAAAAATTTATAAAGAGCCTAACTTAAATGGACTAACTTCGATTTTTTAATATAATTGTATGAGAGAACAATAAAAAATTGTGTAAACTATAAAAATTAAAAAATCAAACAAATCACAATTTTTTTATATAAAGTTATAGACAATTTCTCTTTTTTTATCAAATCATTATTCAAATATTTTTTATTATTTAATTACTGAGTTAATACTCTATAATATTTTTGTTATAATTTTTTTTACGAAATT
>NC_029785.2:98783348-98802488 GCF_000816755.2 Arachis ipaensis | reverse complement strand
AAACAAATATATTATTGTAATAGAAACATTGTAAATACACATGTATATTTATTATTTGATTTTTTTAAATTTAATGGAGAAATTGCCCCACCCTTTTATATAGGTGGATCCGTTCCTGATGGTGGCCAATAAATGAATAAATTACTCCATAGTTAAATAAAATTGGAACATGCAACACTTAATTAAATTAACTACTTGACCAAATTGATTTTAGTTTTATTTTAATACATAAATATATATTGGCCTCACAATTTAATGTTAAATTTAATACATCTAGTTTGAATGTATATAATTGATGTTTATCTTTGTTTCTTGACCTACTATCTTTCAATAAAAATAAATGGTCTGGCGAATTAATCTACTAAATTTGGTAATATCGTACTAGGTTAATAAATCATGGGAATCTTATATGAAGGACAAGTTATCAAAATAAATTATTTAAGAAGCTACACCATTCTAGCAATTTTTATGAAATATTTAAAAGATATAAACTGCGGTACGTCAATAAATTACTGTATACATAAAGTAAGATTTAAATTTTTGACATTTATAAGTGGACTAATGAGCTAATCATTAAACCAACCCAACTTAATTATGTTTTTGAGTTTTGACACTACACTAGTTAACTTAAACGATGATATGTTAAACTTGTATTCATATAAAATAAAAATCTTTTTTATTTATCTAAAATAAAACTTAAAGAAGTATAAAATGAAGAATTGTGTATTGTATGCATAATATTTCGACTATCATGAGTTAATTAACTTAATATTCATTTTATTTGGTGTACCATTCTAGATTCATTACAACCTGATACAACGAAAGTGGTATAAAAATAATATAAATTTTCATTAGTATTGTATTAAACTCAGTAAAAAAAATATGATACAGTTCATACAAACAACACCAAAATATATAACGACTTCAACCACTCGTATATGTGTACTTAATGCATCACAATAAGTCACATAGTATTAAGAATTTTAACCTCTCATTTTCTTTTCTTATTCCATTGTACCTTTAGAAAAATGAGAATAATTTTTGTCAATTTTTATAGTATTTCAATATAAATTTTATATTGTCAATTTCAAAAGACCAATTTAACTTGTAGCACTCAAATAAAATTCTACTTCCCAATTTCTTGTAAGAGTTTTGCTCATACCTAACCCGAAACATAAGCCAGACCCAAAGCAAAGAAAGCCCAAAACATAGCTGCCCATAACTGATCTCTTCTCAGATCGGACTGAAGCGCTGCATGGTAATCCCTTCACTCCCAAAGGAATTATAACTAACCCCTAATATCTCTCACCCACTTCTAGAAGAGAGATCTCAACAACCCTAAGATAAAGGGACGGTTATCCACCACCAAAAGTGGAACTACTCTAATGGTGGTTATTGGCTCATCCCCTATAAATACACTGATACTCTTCAAGTATACTTAAGTTTCAATACACATAAACCTGCTAAGACCCTTGCTAACTTAGGCATTGGAGTGTTTTGCAGGTATCACCCCCCTTCCCTTCACGAGCAACTCGGACGGTAGTTGCTTGACACAGGACAAGTCGGGGATCACCTCACTAGGAGCTTGGACCTCACATTCAAGCCCAAGCCCACTCAACGTTTCAGGTAACCCTCAGAACATTAGCGCCATTGCCGGGGTGACAATGACCAAAAGCATGGGTTTGGATTTTCGTACTAAAAATAGGATTGACGTTGCAAGTATAGTCCAAACCCAACCATTGATCATCAATCAAATTATAATCCTAAAGATGTCACAATCAACACAAAATAACTGTGAATTTTAAATTCCGAGTCGTCTTCCCTAGGAACTAATGCCAATAAGCGCACAATTTTGGTTGTGAGAAGTAAGGGGGTTTCAATGATTGAAGTAAACAAATAAAGAGATAAAAGAACAAGCCAAAATTGCAATTAATAAACTAATAAAGGAATAAAAGAACTATATATGTAATATGAACAAGTAAACCTCAAAATTGATGGAAAAGTGGTTTAAAACATAAATGAAACCTTGACTTAGGATAAGTTATGGAATCCCTTCCTTGCTATAACCACAACTATGATAATTATGATGGATTAATCTCACTATGTCAACCCTTAACATCGAAGGATAGGTTAAGTGAGCATAATTGTTATTAATCTACAAATCCTAACTAACTCACCAAATTAATTGGTAAAAAGCTAGCGTTAGTGGAAACAATAACAACTAACAACCTAAGAACTATCACTAAATGTTGGACATTATGGCTCTAGTAGTCCATAAACTCATTTCCCCAAGCCAAGGGGTGGAAATCTACCCCATAACTAAGATTGGCATTTCATCAAACACATAGAAGGCATAAACATAAAACATGGAAAAATGGGTAAATTAAGCAAAGCTATGAACCATAAATGCTCAAAATCAATAAAAACAGCTCAAACAAACATGTAATGATCATCAAACATCAAATTAACAACTAGAAATCAAGATTGCAAAACTATGTATATATTGACAAGAGAAATGAAAATGCAAGAAAGTGTAGAACAAGTAATGTAATAAAAGAGGAATTAAAGAAATACTTACAATGTAATTGCGATAATCCAAAATCAATCTTGAAGTATAAAATGCTACAAACCCTAATTAACCCTAAGAGAGAATTTCCTAATCTACACTACTCCTACTCCTACTATGTGTTTTTCCTATTCTAAGATTGAGCTATACTAACTAATTCTACCTAATGCCTTCATATGAGATGTTGTCCCCTTCATATAGCTCTTGATTTCAGCCTCAAGCCTTCAGAAATGGGTCAAAAAGAGCCCAAAAACGCGAATGCACGTGCATTTTTAATGAAGGCACGCACTAGTACCTGTGCATACGCACAGATGTGTGCGTGCGCATAGGTCGCTGAATTTGCACTTGTGCGTACACACACATCGCTGTGTACTTCTCCTTTGTTTTCTTCATGTTTTTTTCATTTGTACATGCTTCCTTCTACTTTTGCCTTGCCAAACTTGCCTCTAGGACCTAAATTCACTCAACAAACATGTCATGGCATCGAGTGGCATAAAAGTGAGATTAAAATCACTAATTTAAGCACAAAATGGTATGTTTTCATAATTAAGCTCAACTAAAGGAGAGAACACAAAAATATGCTATTTAGGTAAATAAATGTGGGTTTAAAATGCATTAAAATAAATTCTAAAGCTACCAAAGTAAGAAAACAGCAATAACAACCAAAGAAAGTAATAAATGACATGGAAACATAAATTTGCATTAATTGAAATTAAAATAACAAAAGTGTTCATAACATGAGAATTGACATAAAAGGAAAAATAACAAAAGAGATGGAGAAGATAGAGACAAGAAAGCATAGAAACATAAGTGAAACTACATTAAAACAAGAATTAAAGACAGAAATTAAAGAGAAATTAACTAAACCAACCTAATTCTAGAGAGAGGGGGGAGCTTCTCTCTCTAGAAACTAAGAGAAAAGCATGTAAAAGCTAAACCTAATTGTCCCCCCTTCATTCCTCTTCACTTTGGCCTCAAATAGCTTCAGAAATGGGTTGGATTGGGTTCTGAAGGCCCAGAATTCGCTCCCAGCGATTTGCAATTAATGAGCTGATGTAACTCGGGTCACGCGTACGCGTCACTGTGCAAAATTCACTCCCACGCGTATGCGTGGGTCACGCGTACGCGTCGCCGAGCTCGCACTTGTACGCGCGCACGTGTCACCTGTGTGCACGCACGGATGCTGGAATATCCAAACTCCATTTCTTCATGGCTTCTTCCCTTTTGCATGCTCTTTCCTTCACTTCTTCAATCCATACTTGCCTTGGGAACCTAAAATCACTTAATGAATACATCAAGGCACCAAATGGGATTAAAGTGAATAAAATCGACTAAATTAGGCACAAAAGAGCATGTTTTCACTTTTTAGCACAATTTAGGAAGAAATCTCAAAAGCATGCTATTTAGATGAATAAATGTGGGTTTATGTGATGAAATCCACTCAAATCAAACCAAAATATATCGTAAAATATGGATTCATCACGGGGACCTGGAAATCGACACCCTATGGCAGACGAGCACTTTGAAGACGGATGCACAATGTCGGAGTCAGATCCTGAATACCAAGACACGGTCAACAACGACCAAGCTCTCGTGGTATCCCCTCCGATAATAGAGAAACCGCACAACAAGGGAACCTCGGGTGGCCATCACCATAGAAGGATCTCCTCCGAGGTTCGCCACCCGTAAAGAGAAAAACAGTCCCATTCCACCGACTTATGGGACTACTACATGGACACCATGACCGACTTGTGCAGCTAGATCAGGAGTTAGAGCGACAACGGGAGACAGAGAGAAATCTGAGAAGAGAAATCGAGCAACGGAGAGAGCTGGAGGAAAAGCTCTTGAAGATAGAATCCGACATCTGAGGTAAACATATACGTACAGCTCAAGAAAACACGCTGTTGGGAGGAGAAGATCCTTTCACTGAAGATATCATGTGGGCTAGAGTTCCTAGAAACTTCAAAAGCCTAGACATGAATGTGTATGATGGGACGACTGACCCAAGGCACCACCTAATTAACTTCAAAAGTCGGATGTACTTGGTTGACGCCTCTGATGTAAGAACTGTAGTTTTTCACGTAAAACCGTTTTAATAAAATAATAATTTTTAAGTGCTCGGAGTAGATTCAAAATTTATAAGTTTTAATTTAAAAATTTAAAGGTGAAATTTGATTTCAATAAATTTTTTTGAGTTGGAAAATGTATCTTTTATGAAAAGTTTTTATAAAAATATGTACCGGTGTTTAAGCCGACAGTACTGGCTCTAGACTGTCTGATACCACGTATTTTGAAAAATAAGATTTTGGAAATTGAATTTATTATTTTGAAAAGGACAAAAATAATTTATAATTGAAAATCGGACACAAATCTTAAAGGTTTTAGCGCAAAGTGGGCCAAATGGGATAAAAACACTAACGAGTTGGACCGGGTCCAAATCCGGCCCAAGGCCCAACATATATATGCTTATTAAATGAGCATTTAAGCTCATTCCATCCCAAAATAAGAAATGGAGCGCTGATGAGTTGAGAGAAGAAAGGAGAGGGGTTTCACTATTCACCTCCATCTTCCTCAAGCCATAACTTGAGCTACGAAACTCTGATTGACGAGCCGTTTGTAGCCACGTGAAGCTCTTGTCGAGCTCTTTGTTTCTATCTAGGCTTCGCTGGTAAGAACTCGCATCTCAAGCTCCAGTTTCCAGCCCTAGAATATCTGCATTTTGGGTTATAGTTTTTTAGTAGATTTTGTGGTTTTGATTGTTTAGGTGATCTCTAGTAGCGAGTAATTGTCGAGCTTTGTCCCAATCACCGTTGGATAAGGTAAGGAACCTTTATATCCTTCTAATTTGATGTAGTGTGAGCTTTAGATGATAATGCATGGTTATGTTGTATGTATGAAGCTTGTTTTTAGAGTTGGTGGTGGCTTTTGGTTTGGCTTTGGTGGTTTGGAGCTTGGTGGAAGCTTGTTGGAATCAAGTTTGGTGTTTGAGAAAATTGAAAATCGGCCAAGGTATGGTTTCGGTTTCTTTTATGTAATATGTAATGTTTTTGGACACTTAGGCTAGTTGATCTTAAGATATGATTGAATTGAATGTAAATGTTAATTGAATGTGAATTGTGATTAGTGATTGATATAATAGTGTATGGAGTGGATATGGTTGAGGAGTGATATTGTATGTTGATGGTTATTGATGTTGAGAAGTTTGATGATGAATGTTGAGAGTGTGTGGGCCTATATCCCTGGTGTGGCAAATTTCTCTGCTGCATGAGTGTTCGGGACCTATATCCCTGGCGTAGCAGATTTCTCTACTGCATGAGTAGTTGTTGTTGTTTCCTTCTCTGCTGTATGAAGTGTGCGGGGCCTATATCCCTGGCATGGCAGACTCCCTGCTGCATGAGTGCACATGGCACTAAATCTCTGACGTAGCAGATTCTCTGCTGCATGAGTGTGCAGAGCACTATATCTCTGGCCTGGCAGAAAAGGCTACATTGGGAGGATGTGTCGGGTTGGCATTTTGATGAGCGGATAATTTATACGCTTTTTGGCATTGTTTTTAGGTAGTTTTTAGTATGATCTAGCTACTTTTTTGTATATTTTTATTAGTTTTCAAGCAAAATTTATATTTCTGAACTTTACTATGAGTTTGTATATTTTTCTGTGATTTCAGGTATTTTCTGGCTGAAATTGAGGGACCTGAGCAAAAATCTGATTCAGAGGCTGAAAAAGGACTGCAGATGCTGTTGGATTCTGACCTCCCTGCACTCGAAATGGATTTTCTAGAGCTATTGGAACCCAATTGGCGCGCTCTCAATTGCGTTGGAAAGTAGACATCATGGGCTTTCTAGCAATATATAATAGTCCATACTTTTCCCGAGTTTTGACAACGCAAACTGGCGTTTGAACGCCCACTTTCTACCATATTCTGGCCTTAAACGCCAGAACTAGCATAAAAGCTGGAGTTAAACGCCCAAACTGACACCAAAGCTGGCGTTTAACTCCAAGAAGAGTCTCTACACATGAAAACTTCAATGCTCAGCGCAAGCACACACCAAGTGGGCCCAGAAGTGGATTTCTGCATCATTTACTCATTTCTGTTAACCCTAGCTACTAGTTTAGTATAAAAACTACTTTTAGAGATTTATTTTAGGTCTTTTTGACCATCCTTGATCAGTTTTATTCTATCATAGATCATATTGTACACATTTGAAGGCTGGCCTCACGGCCATGCCTGGACCTTCATCACTTATGTATTTTCAACGGTGGAGTTTCTACACCTCATAGATTAAGGTGTGGAGCTCTGCTGTTCCTCATGAATTAATGCAAAGTACTATTGTTTTTCTATTCAACTCAAGCTTATTCTTATTCTAAGATATTCATTCACACACAAGAACATGATGAATGTGATGATTATGTGACACTCATCACTATTCTCACCTATGAACGCGTGCCTGACAAATACTTCTGTTCTACATGAAAACAAGCTTGAATGCATATCTCTTGGATTCCTAGTCCATGTGTTTGATTGTCTCTCCTGACAACAGAGCTTTCAATTCCTTGAGATCAGAGTCTTCGTGGTATAAGCTAGAATCAATTGGCAGCATTCTTGAGATCCGGAAAGTCTAAACCTTGTCTGTGGTATTCTGAGTAGGATCTGGGATGGGATGACTGTGACGAGCTTCAAACTCACGAGTGTTGGGCATAGTGATAGACGCAAAAGGATTAATGGATCCTATTCCAACATGAGTGAAAACCGACAGATGATTAGCCCTGTAGTGACAGCGCAGATGGACCATTTTCACTGAGAGGACGGACGGTAGCCATTGACAATGGTGATCCCCCAACATACAGCTTGCCATGAAAAGGAGTATGAATGATTGAATGAAGACAGTAGAAAAACAGAGATTCAGAAGCAACAAGCATCTCCATACGCTTATCTGAAATCCCACCAATGAATTACATAAGTGCTTCTGTCTTATTTTCTGTTTTAATTATATTTTAATTATCAAAATCCCATAACCATTTGAATTCTAGAATCATATCTTTTAAATATTTTTGTTAGCCAAGTCATTAATTTTAAAAATCAAATCTTTTTAAATTGTTTTTCAATCATATATTCTTAATCATATCTTCTCAATCACATTTTTTTCAAAATAATTTTCAATTATATCTTTTTGATTGGTAATTTCAAAATCTTTTTCAAAATCACTTAACCACTTTCTCACTTTTAATTTTCGAAAACCATCATCCACTTTTTCAAAATTCTTTTTAATCATTTTAAAATTTTTAGTTTTGTTTTCGAAAATTCTTCTCCCTCCTCACCTTTTTCTATTTAAGACTAACACTTCTCCTCCATTAGCAATTCGGACTCACTCCCTCTCTATAAGTTCGAATTCTCCTCTCTACCTCATCCTTCTAATTTTCTTTTCCTCTGATACCTCGAGGAATCTCTATACTGTGACATAGAGGATTCCATACTTTCTTATTCTCTTCTATTTCATATGAGCAGGAACAAAGATAAAGGCATTCTTGTTGAAGCTGATCCTGAACCTGAAAGGACCTTGAAGAGAAAGCTAAGAGAAGCTAAAGCACAACTCTCTGGAGAGGACCTAACAGAAATTTTTGAAAAGGAAGCAGACAACACAAACATGGCCGAACCCAACAACAATGGTTGAAATGCAAGGAAGATGCTTGGTGACTTTATTGCACCCTCTTCTGACTTCTGTGGAAGGAGCATCTCAATTTCTGCAATTAGAGCAAACAACTTTAAGCTTAAGCCTCAATTAGTTTCTCTAATGCAGCAGAATTGCAAGTATCATGGACTTTCATTGGAAGATCCTCATCAGTTTTTAGCTGAGTTCTTGCAAATCTGTGACACTGTTAAGACTCATAGGATTGACCCTGAGGTTTACAAACTTATGTTTTTCCTTTTTTCTATGAGAGACAGAGCTAGGATATGGTTGGACTCACAACCTAAGGACAACCTGAACTCTTGGGAAAAATTGGTCAATGCCTTCTTGGCAAAGTTCTTTCCACCTCAAAAATTGAGTAAGCTTAGAGTGCAAGTCCAAACCTTCAGACAGAATGAAGGCGAATACCTCTATGAAGCTTGGGAAAGATACAAGCAATTGATCAGAAGGTGTCTTTCTGGCATGCTTTCAGAATGGAGCATCATATGTATATTCTATGATGGTCTGTCTGAACTGTCCAAGATGTCATTGGACAACTCTACAGGTGGATCTCTTCATCTGAAGAAGACGCCTGAAGAAGCCCAGGAACTCATTGAAATGGTTGCAAATAACCAATTCATGTACACTTCTGAAAGAAATCCTGTGAATAATGGGACAACTCAGAAGAAAGGAGTTCTTGAGATTGATACTCTGAATGCCATATTGGCTCAGAACAAAATATTGACTCAACAAGTCAATATGATTTCTCAGAGTCTGAATGGATTGCAAGCTGCATCCAACAGTACTAAAGAAGCATCTTCTGAAGAAGAAGCTTATGATCCTGAGAACCCTGCAATGGCAGAGGTGAATTACATGGGAGAACCCTATGGAAACACCTATAATCCTTCATGGAAAAATCATCCAAATTTCTCATGGAAGGATCAACAGAAGCCTAATCAAGGCTTCAATAATAATAATAATAATAATGGTGGAAGAAACAGGTTTAGCAACAGCAAACCTTTTCCATCATCTTCTCAACAACAGACAGAGAATTCTGAACAGAGCCATTCTGGCCTAGCAACCATAGTCTCTGATCTATCCAAGACCATACTAAGTTTCATGAATGAAACAAGGTCCTCCATTAGAAATTTGGAGGCACAGGTGGGTCAGCTGAGTAAGAAGATTACTGAAACTCCTCCCAGTACTCTCCCAAGCAATACAGAAGAAAATCCCAAGAGAGAGTGCAAGGCCATAACCATGACCAACATGGCCGAACTTGGAGAGAGTGAGGAGGACGTGAGTTCCAGTGAGAAAAGCCTCATGGGGCGTCCTCTGGACAGAAAGGAGTTTCCCTTTGAGGAACCAAAGGAATCTGAGGCTCATACAGAGACCATAGAGATTCCATTGAACTTCCTTCTGTCATTCATGAGCTCTGATGAATATTCTTCCTCTGAAGAGATTGAAGACATCACTGAAGAGCAAGTTGCTAAATATCTAGGAGCAATCATCAAGCTGAATGCCAAGTTATTTGGTACTGAGACTTGGGAGGATGAACCCCCTTGTTCACCAATGAACTGAATGCATTAATGAGGCAGACATTACCTCAGAAGAAACCGGATTCCGGAAAATTCTTCATACCTTGTACCATAGGCACCATGACCTTTGAGAAGGCTCTATGTGACCTGGGGTCAGGGATAAACCTCATGCCACTCTCTGTAATGGAGAGACTGGGAATCTTTGAGGTACAAGCTACAAAAATCTCACTAGAGATGGCAGACAAATCAATGAAATAGGCTTATGGACTAGTAGAGGACGTGCTAGTGAAGGTTGAAGGCCTTTACACCCCTGCTGATTTCATAATCCTAGACACTGGGAAGGATGAGGATGAATCCATCATCCTTGGCAGACCCTTCCTAGCCGCAACAAAAGCTGTGATTGATGTTGACAGAGGAGAGTTGGTCCTTAAGTTGAATGAGGACTACCTTGTATTCAACACTCAAGGTTCTCTTTCTGTAACCATTGAGAGGAAGCATGAAAAGCTTCTCTCAATACAGAGTCAAACAAAACCCCCACATTCAAACTCTAAGTTTGGTGTTGAGAGGCCACAACCAAACTCTAAGTTTGGTGTTGAGAGGCCCCAACCCTGCTCTGATTATCTGTGAGGCTCCATGAGAGCTCACTGTCAAGCTATTAACATTAAAAAAACACTTATTGGGAGGCAACCCAATGTTATTTAATTATATCTATTTATTTTCCATTGTTATTTTATGTTTTCTTTAGGTTGATGATCATGTGAAGTCACAAAAATAACTAAAAAATAAAAAACAGAATGAAAAGTAGCATTAAAAACAGCTCACCCTGGAGGAAGAGCTTACTGGCATTTAAATGCCAGTAAGAGTAGCAGAATGGGCGTTAAATGCCAGTCTGGCACCATTCTGGGTGTTTAACGCCAGAAACAGGCACCAGACTGGCGTTTAACGCCAGAACAGGGCACCAAGTTGGTGTTAAACGCCAAGAAAGGGAGAAAAGCTGGCGTTAAACGCCATAAACAAGCAGCAATCTGGCATTTAACGTCAGAATTGCACTCTAAGGGCGTTTTCCACGCCTAAATGGAGCAGGGATGATAAAGTCCTTGACCCCTCAGGATCTATGGACCCCATAGGATCCCCACCTACCCCACCTCTTCTTCTCTCATCTTCACACCTTCCCATAACACTCTTCCCCAAATACCCTTCACCAATCACCTCCATATCTCTTCCCCAAATACCCTTCACCAATCACCTCATTCACTCTCCCCCAAAACCCCATCTACTTTCAAATTCAAAACCCTTTTTCCCTCCCAAACCCAACCCCACATACACGAACCTAACCCTACCCCCACTCCTATATATACCCCTCCTCATTCCTTCAATTTCACACATTACAAACACCTTATACCCCCTTGGCCGAAATCACCCTCTCCCTCCATCTCCTAATTTTCTTCTTCTTCTCCTTCATTTTTTCTTCTTTGCTCGAGGATGACCAAACACTTTAAGTTTGGTGTGGTAAAAGCATTACTTTTTATTTTTCCATAACCATTTATGGCACCTAAGGCCGGAGAAACCTCTAGAAAGGGGAAAGGAAAGACAAAAGCTTCCACCTCCGGGTCATGAGAGATGGAGAGATTCATCTCAAAGGTCCATCAAGACCACTTCTATGAAGTTGTGGCCAAGAAGAAGGTGATCCCTGAGGTCCCTTTCAAGCTTTAGCAACCGATCCGAAGTAACTGTGGATCAGGCCATCATGATCCATAGTATCATGATTGGGGAGGAAGTGGAAGTTCATGAGGTTATATCCTTAGAACTCTACAAGGTGGCTGACAAGTCCTCCATTTTGGCAAGGTTAGCCTTTCCTCACCTCATTTGTCACCTTTGTAATTTGGCTGGGATTGTCATAGAGGGAGACATCCTCATTGAAGAGGACAAGCCCATCACTAAAAAGAGGATGGAGCAAACAAGAGAGCCCACTCATGGACCTCAACAAGAGCATGAGGAAATTTCTCATCATGAAATCCCTGAGATGCCTCAAGGAATGCACTTTCCTCCACAAAATTATTGGGAGCAAATTAACACCTCCCTAGGAGAATTAAGTTCCAACATGGGACAACTAAGGGTGGAGCACCAAGAGCACTCCATCATTCTCCATGAGATTAGAGAAGATCAAAGAGCTATGAGGGAGGAGCAACAAAGGCAAGGAAGAGACATAGAGGAGCTCAAGAGCACCATTGGTTCTTCAAGAGGAAGAAGACGCCACCCTCACTAAGGTGGACCCGTTCCTTAATCTCATTGCCTGTTTATTTTTCTATGTTTTCGTTCTCTATGCTTATTTATGTTTGTGTCTTATTACATGATCATTAGTGTCTTAGTGTCTATGCCTTAAAGCTATGAATGTCCTATGAATCCATCACCTTTCTTAAATAAAAAATATTTTAAATTGCAAAAGAACAAGAAGTGCATGGTTTCGAATTTTATCTTGAAGTTAGCTTAATTATTTTGATGTGGTGGCAANNNTCCCTGAGATGCCTCAAGGGATGCACTTTCCTCCACAAAACTATTGGGAGCAAATTAACACCTTCCTAGGAGAATTAAGTTCCAACATGGGACAACTAAGGGTGGAGCACCAAGAGCACTCCATCATTCTCCATGAGATTAGAGAAGATCAAAGAGCTATGAGGGAGGAGCAACAAAGGCAAGGAAGAGACATAGAGGAGCTCAAGAGCACCATTGGTTCTTCAAGAGGAAGAAGACGCCACCCTCACTAAGGGGGACCCGTTCCTTAATCTCCTTGTCTATTTATTTTTTCTGTTTTTGTTCTCTATGCTTTATGTTTTATTCATGTTTGTGTCTTTACTACATGATCATTAGTGTCTAGTGTCTATGTCTTAAAGCTATGAATGTCCTATGAATCCATCACCTTTCTTAAATAAAAAATTGTTCTAAATGCAAAAGAACAAGAAGTACATGAATTTTGAATTCATCCTTGAGATGAGTTTAATTATTTTGATGTGGTGACAATACTTTCTGCTTTCTGAATGAATGCTTGAATGGTGCATATTTTTGAATTTGTTGTTTATGAATGTTAAAATTGTTGGCTCTTGAAAGAATGATGAAAAAGAGAAATGTTATTTGATAATCTGAAAAATCATAAAATTGATTCTTAAAGCAAGAAAAAGCAGTGAAAAGCTTGTGGAAAAAAATGGCGAAAAAAAGGAAAAAAAAAAGAGAAAAAGCAAGCAGAAAAAGCCAAGAGCTCTTTAAACCAAAAGGCAAGAGCAAAAAGCCAGTAACCCTTTAAACAAAAAGGCAAGGGTAAAAAGGATCCAAGGCTTTGAGCATTAATGGATAGGAGGGCCCAAATGAATAAAATTCTGGCCTAAGCGGCTAAACCAAGCTGTCCCTAACCATGTGCTTGTGGCGTGAAGGTGTCGAGTGAAAAGCTTGAGACTGAGCGGTTAAAGTCGTGATCCAAAGCAAAAAAGAGTGTGCTTAAGAACTGATGCGGGCGGAAATTGGCGAGTTAAGAATGATTATAAAATATGCGTTGCAAGTATAGTTCTCAACCAACCAGAAATCCGCTTATCAATTTAGAAGGGTGTCACAGAAATTAAAATTAAAATACTGGGAGTATGAATCCCAGATCGTCTCCCAACGAGTTGCAGAAAAGTGTGCTATTTCATTAATCAGATGTTTTCAAAAAGGTTTGAGTTGAATGGTAGAAAATTAAATTAGAGAATTTATATAAATTTAAATAAAAGCCTTGACTGGGAGTTGATTAGCTGGAAGCCCTATTCTTGTTGGGGTACTCTCAAGATTAATTGACAATTGAGGGTTATTATGTTTAGTTGTCCCTCACTAAGTAAGGGAAAGTTAGACATGTTGGAATGCTGTTTCTATCCACAAGTTCCAATTCGCTCTTGGGAGGATTGGTGTTAGTGACTAGAGAGCAATCCAACAATAAACCCAATTGCAATCTTTCTCTTGAGCATCCCAACTCAAGGGTTCCTTTCAATCAACAACCCATCAAGTTAGGGAACTACTTGCTCGTTGTAAATGTAAAATTCATAACATAAGAAAGGGAATTAAAGAAAGACATGATAAATAATGATTAAAAGATAAATTAAAATAAAAGTAATTCTTGTATTAATAAATGCTAAAATAATCCAATAGTAAAATTAAGTAAATTAAGGAACATGGAAGAGTAAGAGACAAGTAAAGAGAACGAACTAGAATGTCGAAGTCTTGATGAGGCAATAACTCTTCTCAATATCCCTATGTAAAAACAATGAAAAATAACAAATCCTAAAAACTATGAATGTGTAGAGAGAGAAAACCTAGCGGAGAGGAAAACTAGATCTAAAAACTTAAAGCTATGCGGAATGAATGTTGTTGTTAGTTTCTGCATGTTCTCTGGCTCTAGTCTGCTTTTCTGGACTGAAAACTGGGTCAAAATAAGGCCCGAAATCACCCCCAGCAATTCTGCAGATTATGCAGATCGTGCATGTCACGCGGACGCGTCATTCAGGCGGACGCGTCATTTGGCGTTTCGCTTTGCCACGCAGGCGCGTTGTCCACGCTTCCGCGTCACTTGTGCAGTTTCCAATTCGCTCGGCCGCGTCATCCATGCGGCCGCGTCATTGCGATTTCCTCTCTTCCGCGCGGTCGCGTCATCCATGCGGCCGCGTCGCTTCTCGCTGGTCATCTCCTCAATTTCTTGTGTTCCTTCCATTTTTTGCAAGCTTCCTTTCCAATCTCCAATTCATTCATGCCCTATAAAACCTGAAACACTTAACACACAGATCACGGCATCGAATGGAATAAAGGAGAAATAAAATACATAATTAAAAGTCTCTAGGAAGCAAGTTTTCAATCATGCAATAACTTTAGGAAGGAATTATAAATGCATGCTTATTTAATGAATAAGTGGGTAAAGATCATGATAAAACCACACAATTAAACACAATATAAACCATAAAATAATGGTTTATCAAGAACCCTGGACACCTTTAATTGGGGACTCTAGCAAAGCTGAGTCACAATCTGAAAAGGTTCACCCAGTTATGTGTCTGTGGCATTTATGTATCCGGTGGTAATACTGGAAAACAAAGTGCTTAGGGCCACGGCCAAGACTCATAAAGTAGATGTGTTCAAGAATCAACATACTAAACTAGGAGAATCAATAACACTATCTAAATTCTGAGTTCCGATAGATGCCAATCATTCTGAACTTCAAAGGATAAAGTGAGATGCCAAAACTGTTCAGAGGCAAAAAGCTACTAGTCCCGCTCATCTAATTGGAGCTAAGTTTCATTGATATTTTGGGATTTATAGTATATTCTCTTCTTTTTATCTTATTTGATTTTTAGTTGCTTGGGGACAAGCAACAATTTAAGTTTGGTGTTGTGATGAACGGATAATTTATACGCTTTTTGGCATTGTTTTTAGGTAGTTTTTAGTAGGATCTAGCTACTTTTTAGTATATTTTTATTAGTTTTCAAGCAAAATTCACATTTCTCGACTTTACTATGAGTTTGTGTATTTTTCTGAGATTTTAGGTATTTTTTGGCAGAAATTGAGGGTCCTGAGCAAAAATCTGATTCAGAGGCTGAAAAAGGACTGCAGATGCTGTTGGATTCTGACCTCCCTGCACTCGAAATGGATTTTTTAGAGCTATAGAAACCCAATTGGCATACTCTCAATTGCGTTGAAAAGTAGACATCTTGGGCTTTCCAGCAATATATAATAGTCCATATTTTTCCCGAGTTTTGACATAGCAAACTGGCATTTGAACGCCCACTTTCTACCCTATTCTGGCGTTAAACGCCAGAACTGGCATAAAAGCTGGAGTTAAACGCCCAAACTGGCACCAAAGCTGGCGTTTAACTCCAAGAAGAGTCTCTACACATGAAAGCTTCAATGCTCAGCCCAAGCACACACCAAGTGGGCCCGAAAGTGGATTTCTGCATCATTTACTCATTTCTGTTAACCCTAGCTACTAGTTTAGTATAAAAACTACTTTTAGAGATTTATTTTAGGTCTTTTTGACCATCCTTGATCAGTTTTATGCTATCATAGATCATATTGTACACGTTTGGAGGATGGCCTCACGGCCATGCCTGGACCTTCATCACTTATGTATTTTCAACGGTGGAGTTTCTACACCTCATAGATTAAGGTGTAGAGCTCTGCTGTTCCTCATGAATTAATGCAAAGTATTATTGTTTTTCTATTCAACTCAAGCTTATTCTTATTCTAAGATATTCATTCGCACACAAGAACATGATGAATGTGATGATTATGTGACACTCATCACCATTCTCACCTATGAACGCGTGCCTGACAAACACTTCCGTTCTACATGAAAACAAGCTTGAATGCATATCTCTTGGATTCCTGGTACATGCGTTTGATTGTCTTTCCTGACAACAGAGCTTTCAATTCCTTGAGATCAGAGTCTTCGTGGTAAAAGCTAGAATCAATTGGCAGCATTCTTGAGATCCGAAAAGTCTAAACCTTGTCTGTGGTATTCCGAGTAGGATTTGGGATGGGATGACTGTGACGAGCTTCAAACTCGCGAGTGTTGGGCATAGTGACAGACGCAAAAGGATTAATGGATCCTATTCCAACATGAGTGAAAACCGACAGATGATTAACCCTGCGGTGACAGCACAGATGGACCATTTTCACTGAGAGGACAGACGGTAGCCATTGACAATGGTGATCCCCCAACATACAGCTTGCCATGGAAAGGAGTATGAATGATTGAATGAAGACAGTAGGAAAGCAGAGATTCAGAAGCAACAAGCATCTCCATACGCTTATCTGAAACCCCACCAATGAATTACATAAGTGCTTCTATCTTATTTTCTGTTTTAATTATATTTTAATTATCAAAATCCCATAACCATTTGAATCCGCCTGACTGAGATTTACAAGATGACCATAGCTTGCTTCAAGCCAACAATCTCCGTGGGATCGACCCTTACTCACGTAAGGTTTATTACTTGGACGACCCAGTGCACTTGCTGGTTAGTTGTGCAGAGTTGTGAAAACAGTTGAGATTACGATCGTACGTACCAAGTTGTTGGTGCCGTTTCAGAGATCACAATTTCGTGCACCACATTTATAGACCGACAAGTGATATCACGAGCCAATAGGACAGGCATTCATCATATGCATCTCTTATGTGTTTGATTGTTGATTACTTGCAGTTTGCCTAAATGTATAATATGCCTACTTGCTTCCTGTTTTACTTGTTGTATATGTATACTACCTGTGTTTTACTTGCTTGCATTATCTTTGATTGTCTGGTGCTGAGGAGGTTAGGTAGGCAGTGGCGATGGGATCACACGGAGGTTAGGTTGGTGAAGGCTGTGGGACAGTGGTGACTAGTTTTAGTTAGAAATCTCCTAAGTTTAGATAACCCTGTATATTGTTTATGGTTTAAGTTATTTATTTATTTTTTTTGTTAAGCTTGAATATCCGTTTTTTATGTGAAGTTCTAGGATTGCCTTCGGTGTCCCGGAACCTTACATCTTACATATTGGGCACTGTTACCATATTAAGAACCTCTGGTTCTCATACCATATGCTGTTGTTATTTTTCAGATGCAGGTCATAACCCACCTTGGTGAGTTACTTGATGGTGACAGAGTGGAGGATCTTTATTCCATTTTGGAGTCTTTTGATTATTTTGATTAGTTCTCTCACTTTTGTATTTATAGTTGCCTTAAAGGCTTACTTTGAGAGAAATATTATATATGCTATTTTACTTTTCAAAAACTCTGTATTGTCTGCATATAACTAACTGGCTTAAACTCTGCAGGCTGTGGCTAGTACTTTATGACCATCCTACTTATATATCTATATGATTTCTTGATATATTGTATCTATATCTTGTGCTTCGATTCGTGTAGCTTCGTGTGGACGCTTTGCGCTTTTGAAACTCTATTTTTGAGCTTATATCTTCATAGGGCTTCTAGAATTATTATTCCTTTCTATATATATTTATGTATAAGCCTTAGGATTGTCGTGACCTCTGATTAACCTTTGTTTTATGGCATGAGGTAAGGCTTAGGGTAATTAGAGTGTTACATTTAGTGGTATCAGAGCCAGGTTCGTCCTCATGAGCCTGAGGGATATACCGATTGTGCTTCATTGTATACTCTGTGTCTTTTTCTTTCATGCTATTTAGGTTATCTATTTGATATTGCGTAGCATGCTTGTTTGTGAGTGCCTTTTTAGGATAATTGAAGCACTAGAATTTTGATATTGAGACTGATCACCTGGATATCGATTGTTTCGTGTAGACAGGAACCCTAATGGCTACTTGCGGACGAGGTCATACTCGTGCACGGGGAGGAACTGAGAATGACCGACCGGCTGATAACCATGCTTTTTTGTTCATAATTCAATCTTGTTTGTGTGCTGCTTTCAAGTTGAGTTTATTTGTCGCAATCATTATGTAATTTCGATTCATTTCTGAGTTAATTGTGTGACAATTGTTATATAATTTCGGTTCATTTCTGAGTGAATTAAGGTGCATTTGGACTCGTTGTCCTGCACAATTCAAAACTCTTTCTCCTCATCTTCTAGTGTTTCTTCTTCTTCTTCTTCTTCTTCTTCTTCTTCTTCTTCTTCTTCTTCTTCTTCTTTTATTTTCTCAAAATTCTTTTTGATTTACTCTCTTGAGAGGAATAAAATCAAGAAAAAGAGAAGAAAATATAAAAAAATATATTCATGACGTTGTCTGATCCAAAATTGATTTTAGATGTGCTTTTGTTCATGATTCAGTCTTGTTTGTATGCTTGTTTTCAAACTGAGTTTATGTGTCGCAATCATTATGGTAAATTTCGGTTCATTTCTGAGTTAATTATGTCGCAATTGTTATGTAATTTTGGTTCATTTTTGAGTTAATTGTGTCGCATTCATTATATGATTTTGGTTCATTTCTGAGTTAATTAAGGTGCATTTGGACTCATTGTCTTGTACAATTCAAAACTCTTCCTCCTCACCTTCTACTGCAATAACAGCAATAATAGCAGCAATAAAAGAATGTCGATGAAGAGAAAATATGTGAAGAAGAAGAAGCAAAAAAAAGAAGGAGAAGTAGAAGGAGAAGGAGTGCGAAAAAGAAAACGACGACGACGGTGATAACGTAACGCGTGAACGTAAATGACTTAGTTGGAAGAATGATGTGTGCGTGTGTAATAACGTATTTTTTAATAAAAAAGTTTTTTGTTGATGTTAGTTCTACTTCGTTGAATTTAGATGACAATATTATTTAAATAGATAACAAATCTATTTAATTATAAAATTGTAAATTATAAAGACTTAATTATAAAAGTATAAATATCAACATAATAATTAAGCTT
>NC_029785.2:98769183-98783277 GCF_000816755.2 Arachis ipaensis | reverse complement strand
AACATATCAAATAATAATAATAGTATTAGATTTTCATTAGTCGGCTAACAATTTTTAATTATAATATAGAAAAGTTTTCATGTGTGCCAGCTACTTTAGTGGTACTTTGGTGAACCAAATACGGATTCGGTGAGCAAAAAATTTTTTGTCCTGTTCTGCTATGTAAAATGGCAAAAAAATACATGAAATGACATGATAAAGACGACTGAGAGTAGTTCTTTTGCAAGGCATGTGTGGGTATACAATGGGAGCTGAGCCGGTGATAAATATGTGAAAACTTTGCTTTGCTGGATCTTCGACTTATTTTTACAAAAGTATTTTAAAACGTTCAAAAAACAACATGAACAAATAAGCTTCTTAACTTAATTATATAAGGCTAGCAAATAAAGAATGGTCAAACAAAATGCAAAAAACAATTCAAAAATTAGGAAAATTTGGAAGTTATGTGCTTGAGGCTCCGGTAGACTAATATAATCAGTCATATTGGAATTTTTTTTTAGTCTTGTATGCATAATTGTGAAAGGTGATACTGATTTTAGGGTTGACAATACATCAGATAAAATAGGAGTTAGATATTACTATAATTTTATTTATGAATTCATTTTTTTTTAAATTCAACCTTATATATTTGATTGCAAGTCGACAATCTTTTAATTTTAACCATACTCATATCTTAAAATTTTCAATCCTACCTTATTTGACTGGCCGACTTTATCTGCAGAAAAATTAAATTTTTTTAAAGTAAATATAAAATTCAATCATTTTTTATTTCATACATATTAATAAAATAAAAAATANNNAGACATAACATATAGTTATTAAGTTGATTTTTTAAAAAATTTATCGATATAGGAATATATTAATTTGAAAAATTATATACATTCATCTCGTATTACATATACACCTTAGAATTACATAAAAGTTCTCGTATTATTTTTTAATTTAACAATTATGGTTCCATAGTTTTTAGTCTCATAAAATAGTGTTGTCCAAAAATTATACAAAAACAATACACCAAAAATTGATCCATTATCCTTATACCCAAATTAAAGGCGTATCACACGCTAGTGAAAAGTGTCATGCTGGGTAAACTCTTTAGAAGTAGGGCTGGAAATTCATACCCTATCCGTGGGTACTTAATCCGATCCAATCTGTTTAGGTAGGGTAAGTTATCCAACCCGCTGCGGGTAGAATAGAGTTTCGGGTATTCTTACGGGTAGGATAGGGTACGGGTTTAGAGTGTACCCTATCCTATCCTACCTGCACCTCATATATAATATATATTTTTTATAAAAAATTAGGTATATAGTGAAAAAAGTAAGAATTGAGCCCACAACTTCTCTTATGTAATGACTTATAATAAGTGAATAACTATTAAAGTAATTAGTTAATTTAGTAATTTAGAGCATTAGTTTTTTATTTTTTATGTTATTAATATGTAAAAAATTCAAAATGATTGAATTTTATATTTACTTTAAAAAAATTTGATATTTTTACAGGTAGGGTAGAATAGGATTTAGAATTTTAGGGTGCAAATAAAGTTAGGGTTGAAAGATTTTCAACCTGCAGGTAGAATAGGATAAAATTTTAATAAAATTTTCAACCCACGAATACCCTACTGTATCCATTACCAGCCCTATTCAGAAGCTCCAAAAGTCACAAAAACAAATAGCAAAGGGGGTATAACACCCCAACAAGATTAACACATCACACTTCATCCATGACACCTCAACTTGAAGCTAAGAAGTGGTGTGCAACACTTCAATAGTCTTCTATTGTTTTTACTTCTTATTTTTATTTTTTTCTCATAAAATTTAAAAAATAAAAAATACTAAAAATAAAAATCAAAATAAAAACGCAAACCAAACGTAATTTAATTTCTTTAAAGTTCGTTATTGTATATAATGTTCACCGTGTGATTTAATTGTCAATAATAGAAGACGAAAATTGCATATGTAAAAGAAAAGAATAAAAGATACATGCTTTCAACTATATTAATTAAGTGTTGGATTGTCATAAATTCCATATTAAATTGGAATGAAATTAGAAAAAAATACAACTCCGTGATTTTTTATTTTAATTAGCAATTGTCATTTTTTACATAAATTTTTCGTTTATTCATATAGCTAGTGGTTCTCCCTTCTTTATTTTGGTCTTGTCATGAAATTTGTACAATAATATAAAGATTTTAACAATATAATATTTAAACTTAACTACTACTGCATAATTCATCACTTATTTTATTTAATTTTTTTCCTAAATTTGTATTCTATTTTGTCTATGTGGTCATGTTAAATAATTTGTATTATAATTATACTAAATAAAAATATTAATTATTAGGTGATAATATTATTTAGGGTTAAGTACGATTTCGGTCCCTAACATAGAGGCCAAAAATTTATTTCGTCTCCGGCCTTTTTTTCGCTACAAAATGATCTCAAAGGTTTCAGTTTGTTTTAAAATCGTCGTTTTTACCAAATTTTTTATTTTTATTACCAAATTACCCTTAATAAAAAGATTTAAAAAAATAAAAAAGAAAGAAAACACGTAAAGGGGAAAGAGGAAAGGGAAAACCTCTTTGCCACCGTCGCCGCTTCTCCTCATCGTTCGGTCCTCGTCATCTCCGCTGGATCTCACCGCCAGATCTCGCCGCTGTTCCTCTTCCTGGCTCGACGTCTACAGCATTAGATCTGCGAGGATGGACGTCGCGCGCCGTTCGTCGTTTCTGTTCCTCCTCCTTGCTCGGTCGCCGGTCGTCGCTGTTCTTCGCCGATTTCTGGTTTCTTTTGGTTTTTTCTGGTTTTTTCTGGTTCTGTTGCTTCTGCTTTTGATATCAATTCTTCTTGTTTTTGTTCTTTTGTGGTTGTTCTTTTGATTCCATTATCCTTTGTTTTTTCTGAGTTCTGAGTTTTGGGTATTTTTTGAATTTTGGATTATGAGATTCTGAGTTTTGATGATGATGATGATTTTCTGAATTCTGGGTTCTTGTTGTTCTTTTGTTATTGTTGTTCTTCTGCTTGTAGCTGCTTTTGTTGTTGTTGTTCTTTTGATTCCATTATTGTTCTTTGCTTTTGGTTATTGGTGTTGCTTCTGTTCTGCTTCTACTTCTATTCGGCTTCAACTTTTGGTTCAGCTTCTGCATTTGGTTGATTTGGGGGAAGAAGGGAGAAGGGTATTTTCGTCCAAAGGACGATTTTAAAACAAACTGAAACCTTCGGGACCATTTTGTAGCGAAAAAAAGTCAGAGACGAAATAAATTTTCAGTCTCTACGTTAGGAACCAAAATCGTACTTAACCTTATTATTTACAAACAACGTATGAATCATATTTTAAATTCACTGTATTTAACCAACATGAATCCATGCATTGATTAGTTTAGTCGTTCACTTAAATAAGTTTTGAGAATTTAAATTCTGGGAAAATATGAGGAGCCAATGGAATATTTATACAATGTGTACAATGGAGGTTTATTTAGGGAGTATTAGAGATATAATCATTAGTGTTACCTTTTCCCATCAGTTGAAGCTTTTAGGATGAGTGGTACCATGACTGGGTATTAGAGCTCTAGATCCGAAAGGTCAAGAGTTAGTTTAAACTTTTGGGAAGATGTTTATTATCGCTAGTACTCGAATGGTTATTCTAGATAGTATTGGAGGATGTTCATTTTGTAACTCAATAACCCATTGTACACATTGTACAAATAGTCCATTGTCTCCCTAGCGGGATCTTTTAAATTTCATTTTATTTATGTAGCAATTTATTGATCAATAACAAACTTTTAAATATAGTTATATTTAACCAAATATCAATTTGATACTAATTTTAACAAAAACCAAATAGACAAAATACAACTCATAAACATAAAAAGTAAAAAAAAAAAGGTTTAATTGTAAAGATTCATTGATTGTATTTATCCATATTACATTTATTTTAAATAAAGTACTTATAAATTCTACTAACTTATTTTACTCTTTCTTTTGTTTGTGAATATTCAAAATTTCTAACGGATTAATTATTTATTTTTTATGAAATATAACCTAATTTTATTTTTTTTAAATAACATAAATATAAGCAAAATTAACTATCCTAACATTATTTCTCATCATCTTTTAAATAAGTGAGCCTAATAATACAACATACACAAAAAAAAGTCAATCATTAAATCAATAATATGTATTTTATATATTTTTTTATATTAAGTCACATTTTTTTATATAGATATTCAACGACCATAATAATTAAAATCTGTTTATAATAATATAACAATATTTTTTTTATCATATACTAAATACATAATTTTTCTACACAATATCTAATTTTTGGTATATGAACAACATGATTAAACATTAATATGAGACACATTAAAAAAAAACAAAAATTGAATAAACAAGAAACTCCTAACACTACTACACTTCAGCCGAATCTATATGGTTGGGGTGGCTTTTCAAACTTACAAGAGGAGTGGAGGACAAATTGAGAATTTCAACTCAAAAAAAACTTGATAAAAAAAGAAACGGTTGTATAGTCTACAAGCACTCTAAATCTTTATGTTCATAGTATATTTATCAATAAATCTGACGGAATTTAATTTTGATATGGAACCATGAAATGTGTTAAACCGAGTTATGGAAAGGGAGGGTGCTGAACATGGATGTGGTGTCAGCCCCTAAAGGAAATCGGACCGTGCGACACTCATTGTGCAACACGGAGGGTCCGACTTGTTGCAAGGAACACGGAGGGTCCGTGTTGTTGCATGGTGGACACGCGGCGCTCATTCCTTGCTCCCCAGACGGTGGCCCACGTACCGAGTTGCTGGATGCAACAAATCTACCCCCACCATCCGAGTTTAACACATTCACCCTTCACTTTCAATACCCCAAAACTCCATTGCTATCTTCGTTTCTCTGTTGTTGGTGCATGGTGGAGAGCAAAGAAAAATGGCAAAAAGAAATAAAATTAAAGATGTTGATCGGCCTGAGCTTCACATTATGCACTATCTCAGTTTGCCAGATTATGTAAGTTTGTTTAAATTTTTTTTTTAACTTTTATAATTATAGTTATTATTGTTAAAAATTTAGTTGTTAATATTATTGTTAGTATCTGAGCTTAGAAATATAGATAGAATGAGTAGGATTCATTTTAATTTTTTTCTTTAATTTTTTCACTATTTTTGTATAAAAATTGTTACTGTTAGTTGGTTAAATATTATTATTGTTAGTGTGTTAACGATGATGATGCTATATATATTCTTGTTCTTGCAGTAGAAAAAAAGACACGCAATTTTTTTTTAGTTTATTTAATTTTTTTTATATTTTTTAGAATTTCGGAAGAGAAATTGAAATATTAAAATATTTAAAAAATTACAGTTAAAAATTAATTGTTATTAATTTTTGGATACGATTTTTTTTTGAAATATTTTATAAATTTTTAATTATTTGTAATTGTTACGTTATTATTAAATGTTATTGTAACTAGAAGGAACAGTTAGACATAGTAATAAATAAGAACTGAATGGTTATTAGTATTAATTTATAAAAGTGTGTTATTTTATTGTAGTTAATTGTAATTATCAATGTTAGAAAAGTTAAGTATTGTTGTTATTAGAAAATGAATTTAAGAAGATATTGACGATAATTATTAATATTTTTAAAAATTTTGAAATATGTGTTTAAATTTATTTAAGTAATAGCTAATAGGTAATTATTAAAACAAATAATAATAATGTTATTATTTAGAGAAATTATTGATATATCGTAAATAAAAAAAAACAAAAACTATCTCTGATTTACTAATTTTATTGAGATTTGATTTGAAAAGTATGTATATCTATGTATTATCTATGTATTTGTATCTATTAGTTAATGTTATTAATAAATCATTTTGGAAGTAGTAATTATTTGTTTTAGTCAAATTAAGTCAAATAATTTATAAGAGATGTTTGGTTTCAAGTAATATTTGTTGTTTACTTAGTTGTGAAGATTTTGTTTATAAGTGTATGTAGTATAAAAATTATTGCTTTGCAGTAGTAAATTAGCAATAGTTTGTTAGTTGACTAATAACTTGTTATGTTTGTAGAAATTAAGAATGTTGACCTGTGACCATCCAATTCCGCCGGATCGGTACAACGATCGGGTGGAGGACCATTTACGAGTCACTGGATTCTATCATGCATCTCAAATTGGTGTCGTACAAAATCAGAAAGCACTCGTGAATGCTCTAATAGAACGGTGGCACTCAAATACACATACGTTTCACCTTCCAATTGGTGAGTGTGCCGTAACTCTTGAAGACTGCTCTAATTCTTGGTCTCCCGATGGATGGTCTTCCAGTTACTGGGATGACAATGAGTAGTTTCTTAGCGTTGGAGGCAGAATGTTTGCTTCAATTTGGCGTGGCACCGCGTAAGTCGGAGTGTAGAGGATGCTGCATCAAACTGACTTGGCTTCGGGAACTAAAAGAAAACATTCAGTTGACTGATGAATTAAGTATACAGAGGTATGTGAAGTGCCATATTATGTTGCACATCGAGACTATCTTGTTTGGGGATAAATCTGGAGCAGGTGTGCACTGGAAGTTTCTTCCCTTGCTTCGTGATTTTGCTAGTATTGGACACTATAGCTGGGGTTCGGCATGCCTAGCACACCTCTACAGGGGGTTATGCAGGGCATCTCGTTATAACT
The DNA here is from genome assembly GCF_000816755.2 of Arachis ipaensis. Lineage (NCBI taxonomy): Eukaryota > Viridiplantae > Streptophyta > Magnoliopsida > Fabales > Fabaceae > Arachis > Arachis ipaensis. The sequence continues at coordinate 98,776,597 of NC_029785.2, read as the reverse complement.
GTAAGGAAATAGATGGTCCAATAACATTTCTGCTCGGTTGGGCTTGGATCCGACTTCCATATCTATCCCCGCTCCCCAGAGAACCCCACAGTTTTCCACTAGCCAACAGGTAATGTTACGTTACAATCTACCCGTAGCATTATATTTAAAATTTAGTTTAGCTAATTGAATATATGATATTAGATGGCATAACTGGGAGCGTGGTGACCGAAGATATAGATATTTGAATCTAGCTCACTTTAGGAAGGCCTTTGATGAACTGCAGGAAGGCTAGGTGTGTTTTAATTAAAGATTTATGACTTTCGGGCATTTTTATGAGGCATTTTTATTGAATATGATATTCTGGGTTGTAATCATGAGTTTCCTTTATTTTTCCCAGTTTGTGTGGGTTGCATATGCTGTGGATCGCATGGATCCAAACATAATTCCTCCTGAGATCTATATGCAGTCGGTTGTGTGGTCCGCTACTGTTCCGTTGGTGTCATTTGAATGTATCGAGTGGCATGCTACCGATAGGTATAGGCGACAGTTCGGTTTAGTTCAGGGAGTACCTCAGCAGGAGCAGAATCTGGAAAAGGCGCATGGAAAAGTCCTGACTGGTCCTAAGAATCTTAACTGGGCCACAACACCGAGTCATTCAAAATGGGTTATGCATTGGACAAACAGGTATCACTACGTTCTTTCTGAGCTTCCCATGCCTTCACAACATCCACTGGAAACTTATATGTAATGGTACCGGTCAAAATATGGGGACCACTTGAACTTGTCGAATCTTGTGGGTCAAGATAGTGATGAGGATAATCAGGATATGGATGAGGGTAATCAGGATATGGATGATGGTGGTGAGGATATGGATGAGGATAGTCAGGATGCGGATAATGACAATGAGGAACTAGAGCCACAATCGGTGCCACCTCCCACTTCGAATCCACTTCCGCAAGAACAACCTCAGTTCTCAAGTCAGTATGTACCTCAGACACAGTTCTCCCCGTCATTTCCAACGCCTCAACAGTATTGGGGTATGTCACAGTTTGAACCCGTAGAAGGAGGTTCTTTTAGCCAATTGCTTGAGTTCATGGCTGGAGATGCAGGACAACCATAATATGGCAACCAGCCTGAGTTCTTGGCAGGTAGGTATTCATTGGATGCGAGGCTCCCGTGCCATACCTCATCGGTCGCTTCCGGAGGGTTTGTATCTGTTGACTCTAGTAGAAGTGTAGGTGGACGCGGAGTTCTTAATAGTCAAAATCCTAACTGTGTCGACATGGGACCACTACAAGAAGATGCTAACCCAGTTGAGCAAGATATTAATGCGTATCTAGTAGATGACCCGGATGACGTGGACGATGATGATGATGACGAAATAGAGGAGTCCGATGAGGATGAGAAATCCCGAAATGATGGTATTATGCTTCGTATTTTCCTTTACATGTTTGATTTGCTATTCATTTTGTGTTCATAAATGGTATCCATGTTGGTTTGACTGCCTAATGACATGATATTTAATTGTTTTTATTATTTTTTATACAGGCCGGTCACAAACTCCGGATGACAAAGGCAAAGGTTACAATCTGAGGATTGATCCACCGCGTCGTAGCACTAACCGATACACGCCATCTGTGTTCAAAAAGGCCGCAAAAAATGCAAGAACTTCGTGAATGATGTAAAGTGGGCAATGAGAAAGTAGTTGTGGTGTAATATTCTTATTTATGCTTTAAAAAATATGGACAATGCTTAGAGTTCTTGTTTATGCTTAGAGTATTTATGTTTTAATAATGATCTGGACTATGGTTTATATAGGGTATTTATGTATTAATAATTTGGACTTATGAACTATGTGTTAGTAGATGGTTTGTTTAGGGAATTTATGTATTTATGAAGTTATTGCAGGGATTAAATATTTGGACTATGTATTAATTGATGTCATACTATAAAATGCTACAGATGGAGAGTAATGTATAGAACAAGTTACTTAAGTCATACTTGCTTTTCATTTGTGGTGTCAACAAAAATAAATAAAAAATAATAATTTTTGCATTTTCAGCCTATCAAAAATTGAAAATAAACCATAAATATTCCGGTTTATTTTCATTTAAATGGGCTAAAAAAAATCATGTAAATTTCATTTTTACAGTTGCAACATGCAAAAACGCAACTAAATGTCTAAACTTGTAAAATTTTTGTAATCTAATTTATTTGGATAAATATTTTTTTTAAATTAAAAAATCCATAAAATTTTACCATTAGAACCAAAATAAAATGACAGTTTGGTCTTCACTTAAGGGGGAAAAATATAAGATGAATTAAGTTTTGAAATTGCACATTAAAGGGGCTAATTTATTTCACATTTTTCTTAATTGAAGATTAGAAACTAAGTCCAACAGAAGGAGAGTAATGCTACAGAACAAGTTACTTAAGTCATACTTGCTTAACTCAGATGGACAACTAATGACAAACCATATATTGCCACATATATAATGTCATCTCAGAAAATGAATCTACTAATGATCTTAGTTGGCATTTGTACCACCCTGCTGACGGCATCTGCCACGACTGTGTCCCTCAGCTCCACATATCGTACATCGCCTAGGCCGACGTAACATTCGCGTGTCCATCTCATTCAAGAAGCGCGTCATTTTTGGCCGACCTTTTCCGACGCGTCTCAAGAACGGATTTGGGATGAACCGAGGTCCGTTGTAAACAGGCCATGTAGTGGGGTTACCTAGTGGCCTAAACCTTGCTCGGTACACCGGCCTGACTTGGTCCATCTTATACACATCATGAACATACACTTGCCAATCCAGTCGCTGGTTGGCACAACATGCAAACACATGTCGACAGGAGATCCGGTCCACCTGAAACTCACCACAGTCACATCGAAGGACACGTAGGTCCACTGCAAACTCCAGTCAACTTGGCATCTCACGCACCTCAAATACCTCATTCTGCCGGTCAAAGCAACTAACCTGAATATTTCCTGATGCAAGTTGGTTTGCATGCAACTTCGATGTCACGACATCAGAAAACACATGGCCCGCATTAATCCGGGCTTCCGCTTCCGCTCTTTTTCGGGTAACAACTCGTTCAACCTGTAGAATGTTGCCTTCACAAGGGCAGTCACGGGGAGATTGCGTGCGCCCTTCAAGACTGAATTGATGCATTCCACAAGATTTGTCGTTATATGACCCCATCGATATCCACCATCAAATGCCAACGCGTACTATTCCCGGGGATTCGGTTTAACCAGTCAGTGTAGGCTTCCCCCCGTTCTCGTAAACGTTGGTAACGCACCTCGTACTCCCGCACCGTCCTCGAATATCCTGCAGGATATAAAGAAATATTTAAAACAATAGCGGTGAAGACACGAATTGAATGGAAATCTGATACTAAATTAGTTAACTATTCTGAGTGTTACCTATGTTGACGACCAGTTTCTGCAAGTACGGCGCCTTAAATTTTCTCAGAAAATTCGACTCTATATGCCTGATGCAAAACATATGAAAGGCTCTCGGAGGTGACCAAGCCCCATTACTCCTTTCCACAGCTGCATTTATGGATTCGTGACGGTCGGATATCAGTCCCACACCATCCTGAGTGACAACATGCTGACGAAGGTTACTCAGAAAAAAGTGCCACGCATCTGAAGTCTCTCCCTCCACAATTGCAAACGCAATTGGTACGATATTGTTGTTACCATCCTGTGACATCGCCACTAGTAGACAACCCTTGTACTTTCCGTACAAGTGAGTCCCATCCACCTGGACAACTGGCTTACAATGTCTGAAAGCTCTAATGCAGGGGTAATAACTCCAAAAGACACGATGCAATACCCGAATATCAGTCACCAAGTCATCGCCTTGGTATGCAGGCATAGTCTCAAAATGAACAACAGCCGACGGCTCCTTGTGACACATTGCCTCAAACCATATAGGCAACGCTTCGTACGATGCCTCCCAACCTCCAAATATTTTTTCAACTGCCTTTTGTTTAGCCAACCATGTTTTCCGATAACTAACAGTGTAGTTGAACTTCGATTGCGCCTCTGCTATAACTGATTTTACCTTTAAGGCGGGGTCAGCCTCAACCAACGGCTTAATTGCTTCTGCAATCGTGGTCGAATCCAGCTTTGAATGATCCTGAGAAATTGTGGCTCTGGTACATGTGTGACTGCCATTATACCTCCTTATAACCCAACAGTACTTTCGGCTGATCATGCTAACCCGGATAAGTCAATCACACCCAGACCCATACTGTGTACACTTCGCATAAAATGTCAACGGCTCAGACTCATACACCCGGTAATCTACGTTTCTTTGTATGGTATACTCTTTTATCGCTTTAATAACAGCTTCCCTGGAACTGAATTCCATCCCAACGGCAAATTCACCATCTGCAAGAAAAGGAATTTCTGCCACCAGAACAGCCATGCAACCAAATTAGAAAACACAAATATTTAAACATTCGAATATAAAGGTAACACAACTTTTTACTGCATCAATTATAATAAATCCCTACAAACTATTTATATTTAAATAATTTACTAACAAATACTTATTTGTATTCAACTAATCTACTAACAGATAGTAATTTTAATTTAACTAATTTAGTAGTTATATTTAATGAATTTACTAATAATTTCCTATTTATATTGACTTAATTTTAATTTAACTGTATTTAACTAATTTCACAAATTTTAATTTAACTCACTTACTTATATTGACTTAATAACTTCCAACGTAACCAATTTTAAGTAAACTAAGTTACTAGTTATATTTACTTAATCTACCAATAAATTCCTATTTAAATTGATTTTATTTTAATTTAACTAAATTTAACCAATTTAACAAATTCTAATTTAAGTAACTTACTTATATTGACTTAATAACTTCCAACTTAACCAATTTTAATTAAACTAATATACTACTAATATTTAGTTAATCTACCAACAAATTCTTATTTATATTGACTTAATTTTAATTTTACTAAATTTAACCAACTTAACGAATTTTAATTTAACTAATTTACTTATATTTACTTAATAAAATCCAGTTTAAACCAATTCTATTTTTATTGATTTACTAATAAATTTCAATTTATAATTACTTAATTTACTGAATTAACTGATAAATATTAACGGATATTTAACTAATTTACTACTTAACCAATACGTTCTAATTTATATTCAAGTAAATCAATATAAATTAATAAAAAATTCTAATCTTTCGTATAAATACCGAGAATTACGTACCTGCATTGGTATAATCCGGAAACTCCGGAACATGCATGGCTTCCAAATCCAATACTCGCATGAATGATGGCTCCTCAAACGGCACATCGTTTGCCAGTGCAGTTGCCACATTAGACACATCCGGAGCCATAGCTCCGTCACCTTGAACCTCATCTCCATCTGAACCAACAACTTCGTAGTTGCTTTCGAACTCTTCTTCACTGTCACTATTGTAATCCTCCCATAGAATATTCCGATCGGCCTCAGATTGCTCAAACTCAACATACAACTCGAAGAACAAGAGTTGACTCCGATGTTCAATATACATGGAAAACATATCTTGCATGCTCGCTTCGTCCGTTACATATTTGGTTTGAAACTGGACGAATCCACCAAACACTTGAATAGGATTTCTATATAGAATACATGATATCCTTCTTACCCTCTCAGAATGAATCTTCTCACAGATCACACCTTTGAGCTCCTCAAATGAGATTGTAAAAGGAATCACCAAATCTAACGGATTTTCACAAACAAATGTTACTCCTTCAGATGTTTGTAACAAAATCTGACCAAAATAATACACCTTCAATAACACTCTATCACTCATTTCTCTCAATCACATTAACAAACTGATAAACTTGAGTTTTGGATTTTTTGCTCCTTTACTAAACAAGGACCGAAATAGAGAAAGTAAAAACCAGGAGGACCGTTGAAGAAGGAGACGAAGAAGATGAGAGAGTTGTTGTTCTGATCCACTTTTCACCAACTTTTATTTAAACTCCCAACCAAATCGGACCATGCGATTACCTTTTCTTAATTCAAAAAAATATTTAAAAATTGCATGTCAGACCCTCCGATTTCATAGCACAACACAAAAAAAAAAAACACAAAAAGCAACTCGGATGGTACGATTTTCATCAGCCAGATTTTCATCATCTCCTACAAGCAACTCGGATGGTACAATTTCTATCAGCCAGATTTTCATCATCTCTTCCTCCTCAAATCGGACCAACCGATTTGCTTGTCAAAATTTGAAGTTCAAACAACTCGCACCATCCGAGTTGTTGGATCTGACATTAACAAAAAAGCTGCGCCACATATCTGTATTGCGCTTTCATGACTCCATATCCAGATATAACACACACAAAGCCTCCATATCAATAAAAATGAGCCCAAATCTGAACCTTACATTTTCTTTAATATTATATCTCAATGGTAGTCACAACTGAAATTTTAGACTTTAAAAAATGTACATGGCATATCTGAAATTCTTCCTATAATATATAGCCAATATTTCATAAAAGTAGTAGTGCAAAATATAGTAGATCTAAGCACATACAAATTATACCAATTCATCAATTATATATGTGCGCAAGGGTGCCAGAACGTGATTTGTTATTTTAACTGGACGGTAAAAATGATTACCCTTGTGAAATTTGTTACACTAATAATAATTGATTGATTGATGTTGGTGATTCTACTCCCCGCAGTGGTATGAAATAACATGAAAATAAGGATGGGGTTTGAAGCTTGACTTGAAAGTGGAACGAAAAAAGGAAAGAAAAAAGGTTAGGATATGAGAGGGGTCACAATCAAGGAAGACCCAGCTTGTCTCCTCACAACTATAACTCAGCACGTTAAGAGAGAGAAAGAGGGAGAGAGGGGGCGAGCCTATATACACAAACAACACAGTAGTCTCTCGCTTCTGCGACTGCACACTCAGACACACTTGAGACATCAGCCACCTCTCTTCCCTCCATTATTCCCTTTCTTTATTTCACTCCTCACCACACGTCTCATTCTTCTCCTCCTATATATTTATAATAATAATTTAAGATTCCATTCTTTTCAACAACAGAAAAAAAAAAAAACTAAATTTGTTCTCTTCTCTTTGGTAGCCGTGGATGCAGGAAAAAATTAGAATACACAATTAATAAATATACCTAAGAGTAAGAGAACAACGACGGCGTCGGTTCGTTCCTAAGATAATCTTGAAAGAAAAATGTAGTGTGCATTTTGGCGAGGGTTGAAGAAATTGATGATTGTGAGAGTGAGAGGGATCATAGGTAGCGGCGATGGCGATGAAGAACTTGTACTGGTTGAAGGAAATGTCGAACAACGTGAAGTCAGGAGGGAGAGGGAGAGGAGGGAGGAGGCTTTCGCTGGGAGAATACAGAGAATACA
>NC_029785.2:98767787-98768945 GCF_000816755.2 Arachis ipaensis | reverse complement strand
CGGTGCCGCCATTAAAGGAGAGGGAGAAGAGGAATGGAGTGCTGATCTGTCACAGCTGTTCATAGGTTCGAAATTCGCTTCTGGAAGGCACAGCAGGATATACAGAGGGATATACAAGCACATCGATGTTGCCATCAAGCTTGTGAGCCAGCCTGAGGAGGATGAGGAATTGGCTGCTCAGCTTGAGAACCACTTCACTTCTGAGGTTGCGCTTCTCTTTCGCTTGCACCATCCTAATATCATTACTGTAAGCTCTTTGTCTCTCTCTCAACTCAAATACAATGGATTCCACTAAATTCTTAAATATTATTTGATAATTATTTATTCTATTAGATTTTTATTTTTTTTTATTATTTTATGATGATACAATAATATAAGACGATTTAAACGTTAGGGACACAAACAAAATTTACCCCAAACATTAGGAACAAAAATGATACTTTACTCTATTATTATTATCCACGACAATATTGCAATTTTTAGCACTACGAAGAAAAAATGAATTGGTTAGACCATTGTTAACACACACACATGTGGTGAGTTCTACTAAATTTTTTCTAAAATAATATGTAAATTATCTTTTTTAATGTTTTACATTTTAATTTGATGTTTATTTTAATATATTTGTTATATATTTATTAAAATATTAATTTAAAAATTTTCTTATATTAACTAAATTCTAAACTAAAATATTGATGTGATAAATTAAAAAAAAATATAAATTAGTGTCACCGTGAAAATTTTCAATTTGAAAAGTTTACCATGTCAAATAAATTTTTAAATTTGGAAATTTATTCTGTACAATTTGGTTTCGAATTATATGAAAAAAAGGAAAGAAATTGAAACACTTTATATCTTGTTTTTTAAAAATTAATGTAGCTAGTTTGCAATTATTTTTAATGAAAGTCTGGATTTTTATTTAATTTTTGTTAGAAATCAGAGATTTTTTGTGAAAAATAAAAGAGTAATATATAACATTATTTTTTAAATATTTTGTTAAATTTTCAGCAAATTTTAATGATCCAAAATTAATTTTTTATTTTTTATTTTATTAGATAAATTAGTCATCCAACAAATTTTACTAAAAATTTAAAATAAATAAATATTTATTAAAATATAACACATCAGAGAGAATAATTTATATGTTATTTTAAAAAG
>NC_029785.2:98759348-98766719 GCF_000816755.2 Arachis ipaensis | reverse complement strand
GAATTTAAAAATTTTATATTTTAAATTATAATTTAAAAATCAATTAAGAATATATTTTAAATATGTATTTTATATTTTAAAATATATTTTATATTAATGGTTAATTTTAGTGACGGATTAGCATAGTCGATTTAAGTATGGTAGTAGTGTAGTACTTTGGAATTTGGATAAAGCAAGTTATAAGCAGGAAAAGGAGTTGCATTGTAGAGTATACTTGAATTTACTGATGATAGAAAAAGGGATGCGAGAATCACGGGCTTAAGCTATTTACCATCAATTCCTAACGTGTACCTGTCATTAGCAATTAGTCAATTACATGTGTGGAACTTAGCAAAAGTGTCGAGATTCGACCATGGTTAGTTGGTTTACTACTCTATCTTCCTATTCATAGGCATAAATTATGATGTAGCATTTCCCTTGTCTTTAATTGTTCATTGGCCTTTGGTTTAGAGCGGTGTAATATATACATTTGCATAATGATACATAAACTTGGTCTTGGTGTTAAAGGATAGGGGTGTTTTAAAACCTATTCGGACCGAACAAAATCGACTAATCGAATAAAAAAAATTAAAAACCGAATAAATTGATAATTAAAAAAACCGTAAAGAAAGATATTAGTAAAGCAGATGATTTTTTTTTTTTAAATCGAACCAAACTGCACCGCGAACAATCCTGTTAAAGGATATATGGACACCACTTTTTTCAAAAAGAAAGATGTGTAAATTAGGACCCACACATATGTTAATATGCATTCTTATACCATATTTCTCCTCACATAGTAGTAGGCTGATAGCCATATCAAAAACTGGGTTTGAATATCATATTCACATACCAACTATGTTATCTTTTGTCAATACACATCTTAATTAATTGAAGATTGAAGAACTGATTAAAGAGAAGTTTATATTTTATCTTAATGAAATGGAGTATGAATTGGTATGGGATCTCACACCCATTTGCACACACATGAAATTTTCCTATATTATTTTTGTTGTCCCGAGCAAGTTCATTGTTGTTAGTGGGAGAATTCATAAAATTTGACAATGCAGTATTTTGGCCTTATAATATGACTGCTATTGGTATGCAAATAGGAAGGTCATGAGGCTAGGGACTCAATTGTGTATAAGGATGAGACTACAAACTTTTCAAGTAGTTGCAACTGCTCAATTGACTTATTATGTATTGTTCCTACAGTTTGTAGGAGCTTGCAAGAAGCCCCCTGTATTTTGCATAATCACAGAATACTTAGCTGGTGGCTCATTGAGAAGCTTCCTTCAAAGGCAAGGACCACATTCACTCCCTCTAGAACTTGTTCTAAAGCTAGCCTTAGACATTGCCAAGGGTATGCAATACCTTCACTCTCAGGGCATACTCCACAGGGATCTCAAATCAGAGAATCTTCTCTTGGGTGAAGACATGTGTGTTAAAGTAGCAGACTTTGGGATCTCATGCTTAGAATCCCAGATTGGTAGTGCTAAAGGGTTCACTGGAACTTACCGTTGGATGGCGCCAGAAATGATCAAGGAGAAGCACCATACCAAGAAAGTAGATGTTTACAGTTTCGCCATTGTTCTTTGGGAGCTTCTAACAGGACTAACACCCTTTGAGAATATGACACCAGAACAGGCAGCATTTGCAGTGACTCACAAGGTAATTAATTAATGCTTTGAAATTTAATTATATGCTAACCATGTGGAGCATGTTATTAATGGTCATAGCAAACTAGCATTTGCATGGATATGTCAGATGATTACTTCACATACCTGCCTTAAATAAATACGTGAGCTTGTTATATGAAATTTCGGGCATGCGTAGATTAGTAAACATGCCAAATATGCATAGTGACTTTGCCAGACCAATGTGAAAACATTGCCATTAAGTTGGATCAAGCATTTAGAAGTATAATAGCATGAACTGAGATGTTAGGCTTACGAAATTGTAAGAATAACATTTGTCAAATAAAATTTAAACCTAAAACATCATGGAATAATGTTGTTATAATGAGTAGACCATTCTTAGTGAGTGATTAGTTATATAATTACCTACCCTAATCTATGGTGGCTAATGTACCCCGTGCCCTTCTCAAATGTGAGGGCGTTAGGCAAATATCATTCATTATCCTCTATCATAATCATAATCAGTATATACGTGATCTTTAACAGAGCATGTGATATCCTTGGTTACCAGTGCAAGACACCTCATCAAAAATATAATCTTTCTATATATATATATGGTTCGCATGACATCCACATGATCCTTATGCTTTTGACAACATTCAAGATTCTCTATATCTGCTGCCCATATTCGTCAAAGTCAATCATTTCTGCCACCACTCCCTTCTCTGTTCTCTCCCACATGCCCACTGCCCAGAATATATATCACAAGTTATAGATGCAATGAAAGAGAGAGAAGAGAAGCGCTACAATAATATCCTACAATATAGTTTCCAGTATAATATAATATAATATAATCAACAGAAGTGCTAGATAGTAAACAAAGTATAATTAGAAAATGATCAGAAATTGTGGTTCATAATTATGAGTGTTGAAAAGAACAAACAACAGTTAGACTAATAACTTCTTGGTTTAAATATAATGTCATCTCATTTATTACATATGTTAATGTTGCAAGCTCTATCTCTATCTCCTTTCTATTTGAAATTCACTATTGTGTTGTTGAATCGTGTGATTTTGTGCAGAATGCAAGGCCTCCATTACCATGTGATTGTCCATGGGCATTTAGTAATCTAATAAACAAATGCTGGTCAAGCAATCCAAAAAAACGACCACACTTTGATGAGATAGTCACTATTTTGGAGAGCTACATAGAATCACTGGAAAAAGATCCTGAATTTTTCACCAATTACAAACCACGTCGTCCACGTAATCTGATTCTCAAATGCTTACCAAAGTGTAACTGTCCCCATGTATCCTCTTCTTCCAAATCTTAGGATCCTTCTTTCCAATATTGCATGTGTCACGTAATCAAATCTTCTTATACACAATCCCAAGAACCAAAACTATTTCCAATAATTAATGGATGCAATTATTCTCCTCTCTTTCCGATCTGTCTATGCACCTTTGTTTTTTAAGAACATTAGTGGTGTCAAATTTGATGATTATATAGAGAGTACGGAATTTACACAGTTGTCGTTAGCACTACTTAATGGAGAAAGGAAAAAGAAAAAGAAAAAAAAGCTTGTGCGAAAAAATAATTAAGATTTAAGAGAAATGTTACCGTTTGAATTTTAATTTAATAATTTAATAATATATTTTATTTTATACTTTTAAATATTAATGACTAATTAATGATAAAAAATAATAACTTCTAGTGACCTTCTAGCATTCTACAATAATTATTGGTGATAGCCATGCTAAGAAAGCAACAAGAAAAGTTGTAAATAATTGCTTGCCCTAAACATAGATAATGCTCTATATGTTTGTCCTAAGGCAAATTAAACAGAAATAATTGTGCAGTAGAAGAGAGCTACTACAAATTGACCCAATCTTAACAAAAACAATTTTTAATTTAGATTGTGTATAAATACGTGTTTCTCTAATTTTTGATAGCGCAAACAGTTTTTTTCTCTCGATTAAAATCGTAACATTTAAAATTTAAACAAAGATCAAAATCTCTTAAAATCATTGTGAAAAGTGAAGGAAGTTGCGAAGCTGAATTCGAAAAAAATTATAAGAAAATAAAATAAAAAGATGATGAAGAAGATGTAGCAAAAGATGAGAAGAAAAAGAGTTTTGAATTATGGAGAACTTATCAACACACATACATAAAAAATTCTTAAATAATACACTTCAATATCTTCGTGTTACACCGAAATTTACTACAAATACAGAAAAATGTTTCTTCTTACACTTAAATATCTTCGTGTTACATCGAAATTTACTACAAATACAGAAAAATGTTTCTTTCTTTCTTTTAGTTGAATGAATGTAAGTTCATCCTCTTCTAAGTAATTTTGCAGTATTATATGTTTCTTCTTTTTCTTTATTAGATTTTTTTTTGTTTTTATTATTGTTAAGATAGTAAAATAAGAAGAAACTTGAGAAGGTAAAACAAAAAGGAAAAGATGAATAAGAAAAAAGAAGAAGAAAATAGCGATGATGATGAAAAAAAAGAAGCAGTAGAAGATGAAGAGGAGGAAGAAGAATAGTTTTGAATTATACAGAACTTATCAGTACAAAAACACCGAAAGTTCTTATACAATACACTCAAATATCTTCGTGTTACATCGAACAGAAAAAAATGTTTCCTCTAATGTTGTATTTTCTTCTTCTTGTTTTTCTTATTTCTTTCTTTCTTTTAGTTGAATGAATGTAAGTTCATCATTTTTCAAATAATTTTGTCGTATTGTGTGTTTCTTCTTCTTCTTTGTTTGATTTTTTTTGTTTTTATTCTTGTTAAGAGAGTAAAACAATAAGAAACTTGAGAAGATAAAACAAGAAAAAAAATGAATAAGAAAAAAAGAAGAAGAAGAAGCAGCAGAAGATGAGGAGGAAGGAGAATAAGAGTTTTGAATTATGCAGACTTATCAGCACATATACACCGAAAATTCTTAAACAATACACTTAAATATCTTTATGTTACACCGAAATTTGCTGCAAATATAGAAAAATATTTTCTTTAATGCAAAACTCTTACATTTCATTCAATCCAAACCATCAACGATGAACAACAATTTTCAAAAACAAAAACAATATTATTCGCCTACAGAATCATAAACTACTAACAAAAATATTAACTAGAATTGAACCATATCTCAGCCACATGATTGGATTCAAAACAATAATCAACTTCGTTTTGGTTCAATTGACAATTTGAACTTGAATTATTCATTATCTTCAACAATGAGATAGATGTTCAAAACTGATTTTAGAGCTTGATTTCAAAAACGTAGAGAACGAACGAAGAGAAACGCAGAGAATGCAGAGATGGAAAAGAATGTAAATAAAAAACATTAAGAAAATTCGAAAACGGAAACAAAATTCTTTTAAAAAAAGCAGTTATATATTTGTGTGTTAGATTGAAAAATTAGTTAAATAGTAATGCGTGAAGTGAATTAAGTTAAAGAAACTTATATGGACTTATATAAAATAATGGCTTATACATAAAGAATATTTGACAGTAAAATAGAATAAAATGATTGGTTATTGTATATTATAAAAGTGAGAGTCCTAAGCAATATGTAAAATAAGAAATTGCACAACGTATTGTACAAATGAAATTTTTAGTGGGATTTTGTGCACTATTTAGAACATGTAATTATGTGCATTTTTGTTTTTTTCCTGAATTTACTGATTGTGGAGTGTGAGTAAATCATTTAAAAAATAGTAATTATTTTTGTATGAAGTATATATATATAAACAACCACCATATGCATTTTTTTTTGGGAAAAGTATGAGGAGCCAATAGAATATTTATACAATGTGTACAATAAAAATTTAGGGAGTATTAGAGATATAATCATTAGTGTTACCTTTTTAATATTGTTAATAAATTGTGCTAATTTTTAGTATTATTGATTTTTTTAATTGTTAATGAGGGTATATAGCACGATCAATTACGTACTTATGAAAAGTTTGACCGAGTGGTTTCTGATTCTGGAACAAGAACTTGAATTCCACTGTTAGGGGGTGGCAACGGGGTGGGTAGGGGCGGGTTTTTGCTCTACCCGACTCCGTCCCATCCTACAAAAAATTCGCATCAAATCCCGAGGTGGGTACCCACGGGTTCGGATAGTGTTGCCACCCCTATCCACTGTCCCATGCGGAACAACACGGTTTAATTTATAGGCACCACTTAAATAAAGATCCCAAAAATAACTTTTTTTAAAGACGTCTACGTGGCAAAACTTAAACCATACATTCTAAAGCCACACTTTTTACTACATAACACTTAAAACCATAGCATTTTTTGAGAAAAGCGTCACCTAATGAAAAAAAATAAATTAGAAGATTTAAGAGAAGAAATAATTAAATTATCAAAATTAATAGATCAAAAACTAATGATTTTAACTAATGTTAATTGTAATGACACCGAATTCTTAAAATCAATACAAAATGATTTTTCTCAAAATCTTTATTTTACTATAAGTTTTATTGAAGGACTTCAAAAACCTGAAAAAACTTATATCTCACACGAAATTTCTAAAAAATGCTACCATGGAAATGATTTCCCACATCTCTATCATACTTTTAACCCACAATTAAATTCTATAGTAGATATGCTTAAAGAAATATTAGTATCCATAAAATTTCAAAGAAATAAGGAAAAAAAAAATCCCAAAGAAAAAAAAACTTCAGAATATAGCCAACATAACAAAACTAAAAGTAAAATCACCATTAAAATTATTAATATTGAAGAAAAATTAGAAGAAGTTACAATACTTTTTAAACAATTAAAAATGGCCCAAGAAAATAATATTATGGAACAAGAATTTCAAATAGAAGAAGAACCAGTAAATTCTGAAAATATAGAAAATGAAGAACACATTCTAGATTATTCAAGTGATGAAGAACCAGCAATTCCAATATGTAACACCCTAACTACCAGAGCTCACACTTCCGGCTGCGCGACTCTGATAGCTCGGACATTACGACGACACTTATACTATTTAATACTAAAATATGAGCCTGTTTAAAACTTTAAACCGCAATGCCGCTCCCAAAAATACGTTCGTTCGATAACGTACATCCATAAATACCATACAACTTACAAAAACTCATAAAGAGTACATCCATATATATACATACATATATATATAAGTAATATTACAAACATAATCCAATACAATTCCTATCCCTCTTACAGGTTATATCAAGATAAAGGCGAGGGTACAATAAACCATAACTAAAACAATACAGAGCATCACAACAACAATTAAATAAGCTCTTCGTAACTTCTGCGCCCATATCCTGAAAGGGGAAAAATGTAGGGGGGTGAGAACATCATCCTCGAAAGGGTTCTCAGTAGAGGGTTTTTGGGAATTACTGTAATAGGATACAAGAAGGTAAACCATACCAGTGATTAATAACCGTCTTATGCCTCTTTTTCAAAAACAACGGTTTACAATAAAAGTAAAGTCTGAAATCTTTTCTGAAAGAGGAACTGTTCAATTTCTAAAAACTCAAAAGCCTTTCCAAAAGGTTTATCTATGCTGAACCAAATTAGCCTTTCATACTTTTCCACACCCGAAACACAAAACCGAAACCAACCATCGGTCCATCTCATTTCAACCACGGCCCTAGGCCCAAACAATCCAACCAAACAACCAATCACCACAATCCAACAAAGTCCCAGTAGCAAACACAAAAAGGAAGATGCAAGCACAAACAAACAGTTATTGCAAGTAGAACA
>NC_029785.2:98743209-98758914 GCF_000816755.2 Arachis ipaensis | reverse complement strand
CAAATACACAATCAAATAAAGATGTCCATTGGAACTATAGTAAAATTACTAGAAGGTCAAAATTTACTTTTAAAATAAGTACAATTGCGTAAACCAGTAAAAGTACAGGCAAAGTATTAGAAAGAAATAGTTGTTAAACTGTATAAATAATTTCAAAGTCTCATATATAGAAAAGCATATATCTAATCAACAGCAATTTATAAAATCTCAAAATTGGCTGTGATCACTGTCAAGTAAGAGAAAAACTGAATCAACAATTTCTCAAAGAATGGACTCAGAACCCGGAGTTAAAGGTCACAGCACATTAAGACAGGTTTAAGGCTATATCAAAGAATACTTGAATCAAGAAGAACTCAAACAGAGGAAGATAGATGCAACAAAGATCTTAAACCAGCATATGCACTTAAGGTCAAACGAGAATGCATATGGATAGAGGAATAGAGTGAAGACATCAAATTACTCTTCAAAAGGTCTAGCAAATAAGAACTTCAAGTTAGGATATGAAAGAACATGTCAACTCGAACAGAATTCAAGACACACAACTGAATAGCCTCGAGAAGTAGTTTCCAACTTTTCCAAAACCCGCGATTCGCTTTATTCAAAACTAGGATTTCATCTATGATAACCCATCAGTGCTTTCATATACATATTTCACTAGTATTAAGCCGGCCGAACTTAATATCAGGAATTATGCAATGCAAGACTAACAGCGTTAATCAATAGACTGTCATGTGCATAAAGCTCTAATTCTCGTCATTTGACAAGACCTAATACATGACAAACGCTCAGAGTATGCAACTGAAGCATAGTCAGTCCATTCCTCAGGCTCTACAGGAAGAACTGCTCTGATACCATAATGTAACACCCTAACTACCAGAGCTCACACTTCCGGCAGCGCGACTCTGATAGCTCGGACATTACGACGACACTTATACTATTTAATACTACAGAAGCGGAGAGGATTCATCTTGCTTCCCTCTCTCACCTCCGTTCCATAGCAGTGACCTCCACTGGCGGTAGCGGCGGACTACACCCCAGAGCGACGGCGACTGTTCAGACGGCAGTGACGACACATGGCTGTGCGCGACGGCAGCGGCGAGTCCCTCTCCGCGCGACGCCGTCTCCACGCCTCACTCTCTCTCGATCTCGTGCTCCCCTCTGGTCGCGATCCACGGCGGCGATGGTGGCGCTATTGGAAGACATGGAGGCAGTGGCGGCGAGACGTGGGTCGACGGCAAGGCGCAGGTCCATCTCCCCCTGTCTCGCGAGCTCTCTCTTCTCGTTCAGAGCTCCCCTCCCCTCAGTCAGCGACGGCGGCGACGGTGGCAGTGGCACCCACCGCGCCGCCTCCCTCTTCTCCCCTCTATTTCGTTTTTCTTTTGCTTCTGCTCCTTTCTTTCATGAAGAAAGAACAAAAGGAAACTGTGCGTGCTATGGCTGCTGGGCTCAGGGGGGAAAGGGTAGCTAGGTTAGGGTTTAGGCAAAATTAGGTTTAGGGGTAATTTGGTAATTTCAAATAAAATTGGGTATAATATAATAATTGAAACTCAAATTAAATCCAACACTAGTTGTATATAGAAAATACTATTTGCTCATCAATTTCACAAATTATTTTCAATAAAATGCTCAAATCCAAAAATTAGAAATAATATACTTAATTTCTTCATTTTTCCAAAATAGCAGTAATAATATTTAAATATTACTTATCTAATCCAAATCTTATAAAATCCTTATTATTTCATAACTATCAACCTTATACTTTAAATATAGAAAATAATCCAATAATTATAAAATTGGATAATAATCATAACTTATCTCAAATCCAATAAATCAAAACTTGCCTTAATTATCTTTAATAAAATAATCTCTGAAATTAAGGCTATAAATAATCGTAGGATTTGAGACTTGATCATAATAAGACTTTTCAAAGATTCTGGGCCTTACACAATACAAGTAAAAAATGAAGCTGGAACATCTAAGGATAATCAATCTCAATTTAAATGGGAAACAGGTTTTGAAAATTATGCTTTTAAAAAGGGATTTATGAATAAAGATTCAAAGTACACAAAAATACCATCAAAATACGTTCCTAAAATCCAGGAAATGAAAGGAGAAAGAATGCTCGATTTAGACTGTAAAAAGAATGAAAAAGAAATTTTCGAGAACTGGTTGAATTCCTTCTTATTAGAAGCCTTTACTAATCCAAAACTTAGTGAATTGTCTGGAAGAGATATCTGAAATTATATAGGGTTTCATACTAAAGGAACTATAAGAGATTATATGACATCAATAGAAAACCAAATAACAATAAAAACAAAAGACAAAAAAATGACTATTGCCCAAATAAAAAAGAAAATTGCAAGTGTTGGTATTGCCAAGAAGAAGGACACTATGCAAATGAATGTCCAAAAAAGAAGGATAAAAAGGACCTTACCAAACAAATAGAAATTGCTAAGTCTTGTTTCATGGAACCATTAGAAGAATCAGATGATAACTTAGACTATATTTTTGAATATGTCTCAGAAATAGACTCAGAGACTGAGCAATAATGCCACATTTATTACTATAAAAATAACAGAAAAGTTTATAAATGCTTTCATAGATATTGGAGCGACACAATGCTTTGCTAGTACAAATATAAAATTTGATTGGAAAAAATTAAAGAAACCATTAAGAGTTAGAATAGCTGACAAATCAATACATAAAATTGACCAAAAAGCAGAGATGGCTGAAATATTTATTCTAAATTATAGGTTCATTATTCCATCTATATATATGTTAGAGTCTGGAATGATTTTATCATAGGAAATACCTTTTTAAAGCTATATCATCCATTCATTCAAGAATTAACATATATAGTTTTAAAAGCTCCACACGATTCTTCAATAAATTAGAAATCAAAATGTATAAAAATACCAACTACTACTATAGATAAGATTTTAAAATTTAAAATATTTTCTATATTAGAAACATGTTATTTAAATTTATATTTTCAGATAAATATTCCAAAAAATAATTTTGAAATAAAGATAGAAGAACTTTTGGATGAAATTTGCGCTGAAAATCCTTTAGATATTAAAAATACAAATAAAGAATTAGTAAGCATTAAATTAAAAGATCCTACAAAAGAAATAAATGTTCCAAATAAAATTCTTTATTCCGCAAGAGATAGAGAAGAGTTCTCATTAGAATGTAAAGATCTTTTGGAAAAAGAAATTATAAGATTAAGTAAAAGTCCTCATGCGGCTCCAGCCTTTTATGTCGAAAACAATAATGAAATTAAAAGGGAAAACGAAGAATGGAAATTAATTATAAGATGAATGAAGCAACTATTGGTGATGCTCATAAACTTCCAAGAAAAGATTCTATTTTAGAAAAAATCAAAGGAGCAACTTGATTTTCATCTCTTGATGCAAAATCAGGATATTGGCAACTTCGTTTAGACGAAGAAACAAAGAAATTAACTGCTTTTACTTGCCCAACAAAAGAATCAACAAGTGTGTTGCTCTATGAATGGAATGTATTACCATTCGGATTAAAACAAGCCCCGGGTATTTATCAAAGATTTATGGAAGAAAATCTATAAGAGTTAAACGAATTTGTTTTAGTTTACATTGATGATATATTAATTTTTACAAAACAGGATAAAGAAGATCATCTTCAAAAATTATTAATAGTTTTAGAAAGATGTAAAGAAAAAGGATTAGTTCTTAGCAAAAAGAAAGCAAGAATAGCAAAACAAGAAATAGAGTTTCTTGGATTAATTCTATCCACTCAAGGAAAGCTAAAACTTCAACCAAATGTTTTAGAAAAGGTAAATTTATTTCCTAATAAAATAGAAGATAGAAAACAATTACAAAAATTTTTAGGGTGTATAAATTATATTTCTGATCAAGGATTTTTAAAGAATATAACAGAATACACTAAAAGCTTATTTCCAAAAATAAGTACTAAAAAAGAATGGAAATGGGAAGAAAAAGATAGTATGCAAATTCAAAGAGTCAAAGAATTATGTGAAAAACTTCCAGAACTTTATATTCCAGAAGAAAACGACTACTTAATAGTAGAAACAGATGCTTCAGACATAACCTGGTCAGGATGTCTAAAGCTAAGAAAGCTATAAAAAGTTTGTAACAAGAAAAAGAATCACTAGATTCTAAATATTCCCTAAAGGAATTACTTTGCAGGTATATTTCAGGAACTTTTACTCCAACAGAACAGAGATATACTACTCATGAAAAGGAAACTCTAGCAGCAATTAAATCTCTTAAAAAATAGAAAATTGATTTACTACCAAGAGAATTTACATTAAGGACAGATTCAAGTTACCTAACAGGTTTCATACAATATAATTTAAAAGTTGATTATAATCATGGACGATTGGTAAGATGGCAATTATTTTTGTTACAATATCCAATAAAGATTGAATATATTAAGGGTGACAAAAATGTTATTGCAGATACATTAACAAGAGAATGGAGTTCGTCTACAACGCATTAGATCAAGAAATTCAAAAATATGAGCAAGAACTCGAAGAATGCAAGCATTGTCAGCAAATAAGAACACAGATCCAATCTCTCAAGAAGGCCATTGAAGCAATGAAATCAACACAACAAGCGAAACCATCAGAGTTTAGCCAGCTAAGCATGGTGGACAAATCAGGTGAAAAAAAAATTTCAGAAAATATAACAATTGCTGAAATTATTAAAAAATCCACCCAAGATAAAAAATATTATGTAATTTATAATGGCCCCATGAAAGGAGTATATGATGCCTGAGAAAAAGCAGCACCATTCACACATCAATCAAGGATAATTCATAAAGGAGGATTTTTAACACTGGAAGAGGCAAAAGAATCCTTCAGGGAATATGAAGCTCTTCATCCAGAGCAAACCCTAAAAAGAGCAGATAAAGCTCCAATTCAAACCCAGAGAACAGGAATAATAAGAAACATTCCTACAAGGGCTGAAATCAAGGAAAAGAAAAGGGTCTGTAGATCAAATCTCAGAGAAACCCTTAATATAGTCCTGAATTGGACTGAAGAAAAAAGGACAATTTTGGGATATTATCCTATTACCAAAGAACAGCTAACAAAGCTGGTTATCTTTCCAGATGCTTCCCCATCTGACACTTATCAGTTTTTCCAGTATAGATTAATTGATACAATTTTAATTTTTAATGATCTAAAAATTATTAGTGAGTTTCCTGCAGGATTCATTGATGCAGTAAAGAGATTTAAAAATATGATTGACAATGTAAATCCAAGGGATGTATCCCTAAAATTTACAAATAGTCAACCTATTTTTAATGAAGAAGAAGAATGCTTGGTTCCAGCACACCAAGTAATATTCATGTCCGTCTTCCTAGAAAATTTTCAACCAATTGATCGAATTCAAGATTTAACAATTTACAGTCATGAAGGAAGACTAGCTAGCACATTAGCAATGGTCTTTGAAAGAACTCAAAAAATAATGAAGAAATCTCACACAAGGATTAATTATAAAAGTAGAAATACTCTACTTGTGTCCAGTAAAAGAAATAAAATTGAAGAAAGAGAGATGAGACTCTTGGTGGAATTTGAATCAGCATTCTATAATTTATCTGGACTTTTAGAAAAGCTCCCTAAAGGGATAAAGAGGAATCTCTGCTATTTGATAAAAGATAGAGAAGACCACAAGTGCTAGCTATGTGCCTCAGAAATATCTGAAGAAAGTAATAATGAAACGGAATCAACCCACATGATAAAAGAAGAGGACAGTGCATCTGAAGCCCACATGATAAAAGAAGAGGACAGTGCATCTGAAGCATCCCTCAACATTATTGCATAATGACGTAAGCGCTTAGGTCATAAAGCACCAATAATGTAGCTGGTGCAAGATAATAAACAATGACGTAAGCAATGACGTCATAAGAAGGGTAAGGATGGGAATTGTCCATCAGACCCAACTATTATAAATAGGTTGCTTAGGCAATTGTAGAGAAGATCAGAAAACAGAAAGCAGATGGCTAAGAGTACTCATATGCTAGGAGAGCAAGGAGGAAGCTGCCAAGGCGATTCTGTAGTCTGACAAAGAATTTTCTTAGGGAAAAATAGTTCTAAACTCCCCTCTGGAGTTAATATCTATAATCTCTCCTCTGGAGATAAAAACACCTTATGTAAAATATACTATGGAAAAATTCAACTTGAAGCTCCTATAAAAATAAAATCTGCTAATGGAGAACTTGAAATAGCTTTGATAAATTATGAAGAATTGAGTAAACAGATTGAGAAAATTAAGGATCAACAAAAAAGATCTAAAATTGGATGGATTCATATTAGTACCATACAAGTCTTAATTAAATCTACATGAAAGGAATTAATTCACCAATAAGTTTAGCAATCTGTGACAAAAGAATTACTGATGACCCAATAGATCAAATAATTGGAATTGTTCATGGAAATTTGGCAAATGTAAATGTTAAATTTAATGCCCATCTCGGATATGCTATACCTTTATCAACTGAAAATCTTGAAAGATCTATAAGTTTAGCTTATAAATTTCATAGAAATAGTTTAATAAAACAAGATGATGAACCATTTTCAATTACATATGCAATAAATTATGCTTTAACAAATAGCCATCATAGTATAATATTTAAAAACAGAGAAAGAATTTATGTCGATGAATTATTTCAGAAAATTGTAAAAGCAGAAATACCAAAATATAAGGCTATTGAAAACCCAGTTCTATTATTAAAAGAACCATCAAGGAGATCATCAAATTTTCAAATAAGAGAATCTAAAATTAATAGTCCTTTAAGTTTATCTAAGTTAAAAATTAAAGAAGAAAACTCTGAAATAAAAGAATTAACAAAAAAGGTCGAAAAATTAAATGAAACACTAAATACTAAATTATGACAATAAATAAAGAAGAGATATATGTAACTTATCAAGATAAGAAACAAGAGCTCTTTGAAAGGGAGAATCGTTTGAATTATTTACAGTTTTCTGAAATAAATCAAAGAGCATTTAAAGCTCTAAAAATAATCTATAACAAGTTAAAAAGAGAAGTTGAAGAGCTAGAAAAATTAATAGAATCTCTAGAAAATAGTGATGAATCGATGATAGAGTTTGCAGAAATTCTAAAATAAATAATGCTAAACAAAACTATTTTTAGGAATTATTTATGAAGCATAAAAGGATTGAAAAACCAGAAAATAAAATAAAAAGGAAAAGAGCGAGAAAATTAAAAAGTAAAATAGAGGAGTATAAAAAAGAATTAAATAATCTTCAGATCGAAATTGATGATCTTATAATAAAAAGGATAGAAATAAGAATAAATATAAACAAGTTGGAATTAAATTTAGAAAATTTATAAATACCTGGAAAACCATATTATGATTTAAAAGAATTAAAGCTATTGAAAGAAAAAATGGGGAATGAAATTGAAAAATTAGAAAGATATTTAGAAACAAGAGAAAGTATAGAAATAAAAGAAGTTCTTGAGGATTTGAGAAATTATATTAAAGAAAAAGACAAACAGATAAAAGATTTTATATATAATAATCCATGTAAAAAAGAATATTATAATTATGATAGAAATTAGAACAGAATTAAAAAACTATAAGTACGAAATCAGGATTATAAATATACATCAAGGATTAGTAATAAATAATTATATAACAAATACAAGAGAAATTGTAGAAATGGTCAATACTTTAGATTATGAAGTTGCAAATTACTTTTATCAAAATCCTTTGGATAAAGCACCACCAATTGAATCTATACAAATTATAAACTTATTCGAAGCAAAATATGAAGAGTTAGTAGAAATTTCGAAAAAGAAATTAAAAAAAAAGTCGAAATTGAAAAATTGGTATCAGAGCCAAGTTAACGATTAAGGATAACACTTTCTCTTTAAGCAACACTTTTAGTGATACGTTTTTAAAACAATAACAACAATAAAATAGAAAACGTCTTTACAAAAAGATGAAAATGACAACTTTACCGAAGCATCCCCTTAATTTATGGTAGAGGAAAAAATCTCCTATGAATCCCGACAAAATAAGAAAGAGATTAGTGAATAAAAAAGATAAAATTTTGGGACTAATATTTTTTTTAATATTTTTTATTATTATTTTATTAATATAAATATTAAATTATATTAATTTATATGTATAAATTTTAATAAATATATATAAATTGTGTTTTTTATAAAATTTTTTATAATATAAATATAAATTATTATTGATTAAATATTAATAAAAAACAATAATACTTATTGATCATATAATATTATTTAAAAAAAATTAGATTAATAAATTATAATTTAAATAATATAATTTTTTATTTTTATCTAAAACTTTCATATTCTAGTCTAACTTCTAATTTAAAAAAAAAAAACCCTTGGGCCTTAAGTGTATGGCACAGCTCTCACATACTACTTGAAGAAGTCATGTTGATCCTAAATCCCAATAATGAAATGGTACGGTACATACCGGGGGTTAATAATTCACCTCTGTGCTAAGTGGGGCATTGTTGTTCATGTCTCTCTTCTCTTAGAAACCTTCTTTAGAAGAAGATTTGATATACCGGCTTTTGTACGTAGTACCATTGATCATTGCCACAAAATAAGAGGACAATTGCTGTGCTTTGATCCCATTCGTTGTTAATAACACATAATCATGACAATGCATCAATTATTAATAATTCCCCACAAAGGCAAAGTTTTGTTTTATTTATGATTACGGTGGTCATACTTTATGAGATTTTACCGCTTTTCTTTTTTAAGCCAAAAACAAACCTTTCATACTTATTTAAGGGAGAAGAGAATCAACCCTTTTGATTCAACATCAGTTGCAAGGTTATAGGTAAAGTTTCAAAGCCAATACAATGGTTGTCATATGATTAAAGAAAGGGCTTAACTGATAATATGTAAAGCTGGCCATTGTTATATATAAAAGATTTAATTATTCTGTTGTTGGTTCTATAATTTTATTAAATTTTTAATTAAATTTTTATATTTTTATTTGTTTAATTATATTTTTAGATCATTAAAAATTAATAAAACTATAAAAACTAACAGAGTAAATTAAACCTATATAAAAATGTTACTGATCCGGCCATTACAAATCTAATATCATAACTCGGCATCACACACCATAATTTGGCATTATGGATCATAACTCAGCATAAGGCGTTACATCTCGGCTTAACGGATTACCTCCTAAAATAAAACGTCCGACCTAGTGTTGTCACCAACTAAATTCTAATAACTGCTCTTCAATGTAGACGACCAACAGAAGCGTAACCGACCTATCCTACTCCACTTATAAAGGTATGCTATTTCATCCTGAAGAGACACATTGAATTCTCAATACTAATTTAAGCATCGGAGTGCCTTTGCAAGCACACTCCCCCCCCTTTTTGTTCATACTCTCCACAATTGGATATCTCCTTAGGCGGAAAGCTCGGACTTCCCCAAAGTTCATAGATCGGCGTTAAAAGAAACAACTCGGCGTCGATTCCTAGAAGCCGAGCTACCTTCAAGATATTCATACAAGAACAATTGGTGCCCACCGTGGGCCGAAGATATAATCTTTTTCTTGTTCATCGGCCCAAGCGTTTTAACCTTCGACCATGGCTGATCAACTCCCACCTACACCAGCCGAACTTCTTCGGATGGTAACTGAGTTGCAACAAGCCAACCAGTGTATGGCAAAGGAGAATCGGCGAATGGCAAACAAAATTGCCGAGCTAACTAATGCTCGAACTGAAAACAACAACAACAATCGCTAAGAGAGAACGGAAGAAGCCGAGCACTAATCTGGTCCAACTCACGTATCCAAAACTGTTCGGAATGAAGAAGCTCACCACAAGGAAGAAGCTCGGCCAGAAAACGAAACACCGTGCCTGACAATCTCGTCGGACCATTCACAACCGACGTGATGAACTTCGTACTACCCAGGAGGTTTACCCTGCCAACGACCTTGACCCTCTATGACGGGATGGGCGATCCAACAAAATACATCCAAAAGTTCCGATCCATCATGATAGTAAACGGTGCATCCGATAAAGTTTTATGCCGATGTTTTCCTTCTTATTTAGATGGTCCTGCACTTGGTTGATTTTGTTCTTTGCCTGCAGATTCTATTTCTCATTTTCAGGAACTTGCAAAGCTCTTCGAGGAGCACTTCGTTGGCTCGGCCATCTACCTGCATGATTCTGGTTATTTGAACACGATCAAACAAAGTCATAACGAGAGCCTCAAAGATTACATGACTTGATTCACAAAGGTTGCCGTGAGCATACCTGATCTCCACCCCGAGGTACACCTGCACGCCCTCAAAAGTGGACTCCGACTAGGAAAATTTCAAGAGACCATTGCTTGTCGCCAAACTCAAGACATTGGTCGAGTTTTGTGAAAAAACGAAGGGTTAGATCGATATTGAAGAACTCCGACAAGCTCGAGAAGCTGAAAAACCCCACACAAAGACGAAGAAAAACCTCAGGAAAGTAAGAAAAACTTTAAACCTACTCCCCGATATGAATTCTATACTCAGTTCAACACCAAGCGCGATGACATTATCAAAGAGATCCTGAATTCCAAGTTAATCAAGCCACCACGGAAGGCCGGCAACTACCTAGATTCCAAGGGTGCAGATAAGTCAAAGTGTTGTACATTTAACCAGAAGCAGGGACACACCACCGACGAGTGTGTCATCGCCAAGGACCTTTTAGAGCGACTAGCTCTGCAAGGTCATCTCGACAAATACATCGGTTGGCATATACAACGGCGTGCCCCTCCTTTTGGTGACAATAACTCGGTAGCACAGTACAGCCGAGATAAAGAGAGACCGAGCACAAGTCATCCTGACCAACCAAGAGGTATCATTAACCATATTTCTAGAAGTTTTGTAGGTGGAGGCGCCACAAGCTCGGCAAAGAAACGTTCTTACTGAGCTATGTTGTCAATAGAAACCGGTCAAAATTATCCTCAGATGCCTTCACATTTTCCTCAAATGACATTCCAAACCTCCGACTTCAATGCCGCTGTAACAAATCTTGATGACCCTGGTGTGATCTCCATCCAATTAGGAGATCTCCTAGTAAAAAAAGTACTACTGGATCCGGAGAGCAGTGCCAACGTTCTTTTCTATTCCACATTCCAGAAGATGAAGTTAAGTAACAACATGCTACAACCTTCCACTGAGACCTACTCAGTTTTTTAGGTGAAAAGGTCCCGGTCTTGGGATCTGTGTGGTTGCAAACCACACTCGGTGAGGTTCCTTTATCAAAAACCATGGATATTCAATATTTAGTCATTGACTGCTTCAGTCCTTACAATCTAATACTTGGCCGACCTTTTTTAAATAGGTTTGGCGTTATTGTTTCTATGATTCATCTCTGTGTTAAGTTCCCTTTGCAGGATGATACAATTGCAACCATACACAGTGATGCTTGTGAAGCCAGACAATGTTACAACAACAGTTTTAAAAGATTTAACCGAAGTGTCCAAGCACATGTACACAGCATCAGCAATCAAGACGAACTCCCCGTCTTGGCCGACCTTGATCCAAGGGCCGACGCTCTCGAGCGACCAACCCCAACGGAGGACTTACAGAAAATCTATCTTGCAGATAGCTTGGACAAATTCACATATGTGGGATCCACACTAAGCTCGGCAGAGAAGACTTCATTCTAGAAATTCCTACAACAAAATGCCGACTTGTTTGCTTGGACACCAGCAGACATGCCCGGTATTGACCCATCCATTATATCTCATAAGCTGGCATTGGACCCCTCTGTCCGACCTGTAGCACAGAAAAAGAGAAACCTCGGCTTCGAACGAAAGCAAGCCTCTCTGGAAGAGATGAAGAAGCTAATCAATGCCAGCTTCATTCAGGAAATCAGATTTACGACATGGTTGGCAAATATCGTCATGGTTAAGAAACATAATGGTAAATGGCGCATGTGCTTGGATTTCATTGATCTCAACAAAGCATGTCCAAAAGACTCTTATCCCTTACCCTCTATTGACTGTTTAGTCGACAATGCTTCAGGTTATGAGAAACTGAGATTTATGGATGCATACTCTGGTTACAACCAGATCCTAATGCATCCATGCGATCAGAGTAAGACTGCTTTTATTACTGAATATGGAAATTACTGTTATAAAGTCATGCCATTTAGTCTTAAGAATGCAGGTGCAACATATCAACACCTTATGGACAAGGTTTTCACCCAACAGATTGGCAGAAACATTGAAGTGTATGTAGACGATATGGTCGCCAAAACAAAGCTCGGTGACAACCACCTTGATGACCTAGCAGAAATATTCCATCAAATCCGAAAATATAACATGCGGTTGAACCCCGAAAAATGTGCCATTGGTGTGCAAAGTGGCAAATTCCTCGGCTTCATGCTTACTAACTGAGGAATCGAGGCAAATCCTGAAAAATGTCGAGCTGTCTTGAAGATGACAAGCCCACAAACTATCAAAGAAGTCCAACAACTGACAGGAAGACTCGCCGCGCTCTCTAGATTCCTCCCTTGCCTAGCTTCCAAATCTTTCTATTTTTTCCAAACCTTAAAAAAGAAAAAAAGCTTTTTACTGGACTGATGAATGTGACCAAGTTTTCATATCTATAAAAGAAGCTATTTCAATACCACCTGTTTTACAAACACCCCTTCAAGGGGAACCGCTTTTTCTATATTTATCTATCAATGACTGGGCTATAAGCTCTGTTCTTATTGCAGAACAACAAAAGCAGCAGCTGCCGATCTATTTCATTAGCAAGACCCCTACAAAATGCCGAATTTCGTTATCCGAAGATCGAAATGCTGGCTTTAACTCTGGTATTTTTGGCACGAAGACTTCGGCCATATTTTGAAAGTCATGCAATATATGTTCGGACAGATCAACCCTTACGACAAGTCCTTCAAAAGCCAAAATTAGCTGGCCGACTAGTAAAATGGTCAGTTGAGCTCTCCGAGTTTGATATCTGGTATCAAGGATGCGGACCAATCAAATCTCAATATTTAGCAGACTTCATTGCTGAATTCACAGTCCCAGACACAATCGAAGAATCAACCCAATGGTCTTTATACGTAGACGGTTCTTCTAATCCACAAGGGAGTGGAGCCGTAATCATACTTGAAAACGAAAATGGTAACGGCATCAAAAAATCTCTACACTTTTCCTTCAAAGCAAGTAAGAATCAGAGTGAGTATGAAGCTCTTATTGTTGGCCTCAAACTCGCCGCCGATCTAAACATTGCCGAACTCAAGGTGTATTGTGATTCTTTGCTCATCATATAGTAGGTAAACGGTTTATACCAGGTAAAGGATCCTTTATTATCCAAATACCTTGCCATTGTTCAAACCATACTTTCAAAATATCATAAAAGTGAAATTCAACATATACCTTGGGAGAATAATAGCCGAGCTGATATCCTGACTAAGCTCGCCAGTACTCAAACAACCAACTCCTCCTTTTACCAATCAACATTAGTTAAACCCAGTATAGATTTAATAGAAGTTCTAAGTGTCACACAGGATGCAAATTGGAGAACACCTTACATAAACTATCTTCGGACAGGAATCATGCCAGGCAAAATAAAAAATACTCGGTATTTTTGCTGACAAGCTTCGTTTTTTATTATATATAACAACTGCCTATATAGACGAGAATTCTCTCGTCCTTTACTTAAATGTCTTAACAGATCAGAAGCCGACTGATGGGGGCAGAAATTGGCGAATTAAAAATTGTTAAAATATATACGTTGCAAGTATAGCTCTTAATTCACCAGAAATCCGCCTATCAATTTAGAAAGATGTCACAGAAAATTGAAATTAAAATACTGGGAGTATGAATCCCAGGTCGTCTCCCAACGAGTTATAGAAAAGTGTGCTATTCTATTAATCAGAGGTTTTCAAAAAGATTTGAATTGGGCAACATGAAATTAAATTGATGAATTTGAATAATGTAAATAAAAGCCTTGACTGGAAATTGATTATTTGGAATCCCTATTATTGTTGGAATGCTCTCAGGATTAATTGACAATTAAAGGTTATCCTGTTTAGTTATCCTTCACTAGGTGAAGGAAAGTCAAACAAGTTGGAATGCTACGTCCGTTCACAAGTTGCAATCCAGAAGAGTAAACCAAGTAAAGAAAACGAACTAGAATGACGAAGTCTTGATGAGGTAATAATTCTTCTCAGTGTTCCAATGCCAAAAAAAAAAAAAAGAGAAACTAAAATCCTAAGAACTATGAATGTGTAGAGAGAAAACCTAGAGGAGGAGTAAAAACTAGATCTAAAAACTAAAGCTGTGTAGAATGAATGTTGTCTTTGGTTTCTGCATGTTCTTTGGCTCTAGTCTGCTGTTCTGGGCCGAAAATTGGGTCAAAATAGGGTCCAAAATCGCCCACAGCGATTCTGCAAATTATGCAGATCGCGCATGCCACGCGATCGCGTCGCTCATGCGGACGCGTCATTCGCATTTCTGTTTTTCCACGCGGACGCGTCGTCCATGCGGCCGCGTCGCTGCAAATTGCTCTCTTCCACGCGGTCGCGTCCTCCATGCAACCGCGTCACTGCAATTTGATCTTCTCTGCGCGGTCGCGTCGTCCATGCGGCCGCGTCGCTTCTCGCTGGTCATCTTCTCAATTTCTTGTGTTCTTTCCATTTTTGCTAGCTTCCTTTCTAATCTCCAACTCATTCTTGCCCTTTAAAGCCTGAAACGCTTAACACACAGATTACGGCATCGAATGGAATAAAGGAGAATAAAAACGCATAATTAAAAGTTTCTAGGAAGCAGTTTTTAATCATGTAATAATTTCAGGAAGGAAATATAAATGCATGCTAAATTAATGAATAAGTGGGTAAGGATCATGATAAAACCACACAATATAACACAATATAAACAATAAAATAGTGGTTTATCAACCTCCCCACACTTAAACATTAGCATGTCCTCATGCTTAATTGAAGGAGATAAAGTAAACAAGTATGAACATGCAGAAACTCATGCAATGCAATGCAATCCTATATATATGAATGCAACTATATGATTCCTGTCCACTTGATCAAAAGTAAAGAAGCTCTTCAAAACAATTACAAATCAAATTCCACTAATTCTATCATTATACAGTAAGACAGATAAAAGTGCAAGAAGATAGCTTATGAAAGCAGGGAACATGAAAATTCAAGCATTGAACCCTCACTGATGATGTATGTACGCTCTAATCTCTCTAGTGTATAGGGTAATCACTCTATCCTTCTCTAATCATGCTCTCTAACTTTTGTTCTTCTCCTAACCAATCAACAACAGTTAATATACCAATGCAAACATCATGAGGTCTTTTCAAGGTTGTAATGTGGCCAAGGTAGGTAGGGATACATGTATGGTCAAGTGAGCTTATAAATTGAATCTTTAATTAACCCAAGCTTCAACCTAACCTATATAACTTGCATAACCTTAGAACTCATACCTAGCTACCCAGAATTCCCCTTTTACATTCCATACTCATGTATCAACTTTTTATTTTAATTTTTATCATATGTGCATTGATCTTTGAATTCTCAATTCAGCATTGGGGTAATTTTGTCCCCTTATTTATTTATTTATTAATTTTTTTTAAAAATAGAAGCAAAAATAAACATAGCTTATCAATGCACATAGATTTTTAATTCTTATAGTTTCACATGAGTAGGTATCCAAA
>NC_029785.2:98700194-98743204 GCF_000816755.2 Arachis ipaensis | reverse complement strand
TTTAGCTCAAACATCATGTTCCAAATATATAACTTCAAGCAAATTTATCATAAAAATTTTAAAAATTAGTAAAATTTTGTTCCAAAGATAGAGTCTTAGAAGAAACTTATTGTCTTTTCAATTAAGTAGAGCATGCATGCAACTAACCTATTACTATGCAATTTATCCTATTCTATAAAAGAAAGAAAAACTAACTAAAATATCCTAATTTATTGGTGCTAGGGAAGAGAAATTATCTCCGGAAGTCAGGTACTGACCGACCTCCCCACACTTAAGGCTTTGCACCGTCCTCGGTGCCATTTGTCAGGAACAGGGGTGGGCTGGTAGCAGTATCTCCACAGTCGGGACCATCATGGCTCCCTGTGCTGGTAAAGGAAGTGGAGTCCGGGGTGTCTGAGTCCTTGAAGGGTCCCTTGAGTAGCTCTTTGAGGTGTTTGAATCGATGCTCGTTACGGCGCTCTCTTAACTTCGCTTTCTGTTCTTGTCGATCCAATCTTTTGATTATCTGCTGGAGCAGTTCATCTGTTGTAGGTGCTTGTGGTGTTGAAGAAGGAATATCTTCAACTGGAGCAGTAGGAAGGCTTGTAGTGGCTGCTGAAAGTCTGAGGTATTTCCCATTAGGGACATACTGATCATCCC
This sequence comes from Arachis ipaensis, assembly GCF_000816755.2. Lineage (NCBI taxonomy): Eukaryota > Viridiplantae > Streptophyta > Magnoliopsida > Fabales > Fabaceae > Arachis > Arachis ipaensis. Next base: position 98,742,565 of record NC_029785.2, on the reverse strand, counting down.
GTGGGAGCATGGCTTTGGTGTCTCCAGCTCTGTAGGAGACTCCGGCTGCTGAGACAAGATCTGAGACCAAGGCGGGAAAAGGTAAGTTGCCCGCAATTTGTACGTGTCCCATGGCATTCCGGATATGTCTTGGTAGATTCAGAGGATGGTCTGTAAGGATGCACCATAGTAGAACGGCCATGTCCGCAGTGAAGGGGGACTCGTGAGTTCTCGGAAAGACGTAATGGGACATGATCTGTGCCCATACGCGAGCCTCCAAAGTAAGTGCTGAAGCCAATATACCCTTAGGGCGGGTACGATGGTATCCGTAGATCCAATGGCTGCCAGGTAGTGCGATAACTCTGAGAACAGCTTCCCAGTCAAATTGGTACATCTGGCGCTTGAGTGCGGCTTTTTGAAAGGCGTCCAATCCTTCTGGAATAGGGGGAAGACTCAAAGCTTGTTGAATAGCCTCTTCTGTAATGGGGACTTGCTTCTGACGGACAAAGACAGACTGTAGGGTAGGCAGGTAGAAGTTAGAGTAGAACTCGACTACCCAAGAAAGATTGACCTGCTTCTGTTGTCTCTGTAGGAAACCCCATTGTCTTCGTTCAATTTGCGGCTCAACAAAAGTAGCAATATTGGGCGGGAGGATAATAAGGTATTCGTTGTTGTAACTCCTTTCAGCCAGAATAGAGAACATCTGCTCACAGTAGTGATTTGGAAATTGCGCAGTGTCCTTTGCTGGGAAGGCTTTCTCTTTTTCATCAACCTTTATGATCCTCTTAACTCTTTTTGTTGAGGGCTTGACTGCAGTTGAAGAAGGCTCTGCCACTAGTGCTCTTTTAGTTCCTCTTCTTGCTGGTGGTTTGGGAGTAGCTTTCTCTTTTCCTTTCTTGGTGGCCATCCTGAAAAGGGAAGAGAGAGTAGATTGAATTCAAAGAGATACATAGCAATGAAGAGAACGAAAAAGGATGGTTGTAAATGCACATTAAAAGGTAAATGATGTCAACACACGCTCATGAGTACATGTGAAAGATCATTAATGGAAAATAGTTAGTGCATATGATGACAAGTGAATGCAAGGTGTTTATTGGCATGCCGGCAAAGGGCATGAGTAGGATAGACCAAGCATTACTTTGTAACAAACCATCACGTTTGTATTGACAATTAAATTCAATTAATATAATAGTAAAGGGAATTTGTGAAAAGCAAGCATTGAATAGTAGATTAATGGAGGTGAGGGAGAGAGAGTGAAAGGTGAGATAGAAGGAAGAGGGAAGGAGGAAGAGATAAGGAGGAAAAAGAAAAAGTAGGATTTGGAGAAGAAAAAGATATGATAATTGGCAAAATTAGATTGAGCTGTGCGGCGCAAGTGACGCGATCGCATGGGGCACGCGGTCGTGCGACTTGCGCTTAAGGTGAGGGACGCGGTCGCGTGTGACCCAGTTTGTGCCAGTGGCGCGAGGGCTGCCTCACACTCGCACAACTCTCTGTTCAAAATCATTAAATGCCAAATTTTAGGTGACGCGATCGCATGGGGCATGCGATCGCGTGAGTGGGCAGTTTATGAGGTATGACGCGGCCGCGTGGGACACGCGTTCGCGTGAGGGGGATTGCGCGTCCAGCGCCAGTCCAGCACTACTCTAGCACAACTTTCAGCTGTGCACTCTTTCTACGTCGAAAATCAGGGCACGCGGTCGCGTGGGGCACGCGGTCGCGTGGGAGGTCATTATGCCCATACGACGCAGACGCGTCAGCGACGTAGTTGCGTGGGCTGATTTGTGCCACTGGCACTCCTCCAGCCATGCTCCAGCATGACTCTCTGTTCGTTTTTAATTTTTTTTCTCTCCTCTCCTTGCCACGCGGACGCGTCGCTGATGCGGTCGCGTCGCGTGGCACATTCCCCCCTTTTTTATATATATATATGCAGATGCAGATGCACGAAAGTACTGATAAAGAGAAGAGTTATTGAATATGAAAAACTAAAAATAAAGAAAAGAACGATCATACCATGGTGGGTTGTCTCCCACCTAACACTTTGCTTTAACGTCCGTAAGTTGGACGCTCCACTAGCTCAATCTTCTGCTATGTGGGGATCTTCCAAGAGGAAGATCTCAAGCTCCTTGTTTTTTTGCATCTTCTCGCCATGGTATAGCTTTAGGCGTTGTCCATTAACTTTGATAAGTTCAGAACTTGAAGGATGACTTAGGTGATAAACTCCGTATGGTTCGGCCTTCTCTACTCTGTATGGACCTTCCCATCTGGATCTCATCTTGCCTGGCATGAGCCTTAGACGAGATTTGTAAAGGAGGACTAAATCCCCAGGTTGGAACTCTTTCCTCTTGATGTGCTGATCATGTGCAGCCTTCATCTTTTCCTTGTATAGTCTTGAGTTCTCATAAGCTTCTAGGCGAAGGCTTTCCAGTTCTTGCAGTTGCAACTTCCTTTCAACTCCGGCGTTCTCCATCCCCATGTTGCACTCCTTGACTGCCCAAAAGGCTTTGTGCTCTACCTCAACAGGGAGATGACAAGCTTTTCCATAAACTAAGCGGAACGGACTCATCTCAATGGGTGTTTTGTATGCTGTTCTGTATGCCCAGAGTGCATCTTGTAGCCTGGTGCACCAGTCTCTTCTATGAGGTTTGACTATCTTCTGCAAGATACGCTTTATTTCTCTATTTGACACCTCGGCTTGCCCATTGGTCTGAGGATGGTATACTGTTGCAACCTTATGAATTATACCATGCTTCTTCATTAGTCCTGTTAGTCTCCTATTACAAAAATGGGTGCCTTGATCGCTCACGATTGCTCGTGGGGATCCAAAGCGACAGATAATATGGTTTCTCACAAAGGAAACAACAGTGTTAGCATCGTCAGTGCTGGTATGAATTGCTTCCACCCATTTGGAAACGTAGTCCACAGCTAATAATATATAAAAATAACCATTAGAATTTGGAAATGGACCCATGAAGTCAATGCCCCAAACATAAAAAATTTCACAGAAAAGCATAATTTGTTGAGGCATCTCATCCCTCCTGGATATATTACCAAATTTTTGGCATGGGGGGCAAGATTTACAAAATTCAGCAGCGTCTCTAAAAAGAGTAGGCCACCAGAATCCATAGTCCAAGATTTTTCTAGCAGTTCTTTGAGGGCCAAAATGTCCTCCACTCTCAGATGAGTGACAGGCCTCTAAGATGGACTGGAATTCTGATTGAGGCACACACCGTCTAATTACCTGATCAGCGCTACATCTCCATAAATATGGGTCATATATTTAGACTCGCTTTTCAGCTTGTCTCTTTGATGCTTAGAAAAGTTAGGAGGAAATGTGCGGCTAACTAGATAATTAGCTACAGGTGCATACCAGGGAGATACCTCAGATACTGCTTGCAGGTTATCAAATGGAAAATTATCGTCTATAGGAGCAAAATCATCCTTAATGTGCTCAAGGCGACTCAAGTAGTCTGCCACTAAATTCTGGTTACCACTCCTATCCTTTATTTCTAAATCAAATTCTTGTAATAGCAGTATCCAACGTATGAGCCTTGGTTTGGACTCCTTTTTAGATAATAGATACTTTAAAACTGCATGGTCCGAATACACTACTACTCTAGTACCAAGTAAATAAGCTCGGAATTTATCCAGAGCAAAAACAATAGCAAGAAGCTCTTTCTCAGTAGTAGTATAATTAGACTGGGCAGTGTCTAAAGTCTTAGACGTATAAGCAATAACAAAAGGATCCTTACCTTCACGCTGAGCCAGCGCTGCTCCTACTGCATGGTTGGAAGCATCGCACATGATTTCAAACGGCTTGATAAACTCCGTACAGTTCGGCCTTCTCTACTCTGTATGGACCTTCCCATCTTGATCTCAACTTGCTTGGCATGAGCCTCAGTCGAGATTTGTAAAGGAGGACCGAATCCTCAGGTTGGAACTCTTTCCTCTTGATATTCTGGTCATGTACAGCCTTTTTCTTTTCCTTGTGTATTCTTGAGTTCTCATAAGCTTCTAGGCGAAGGTTCTCCAATTCTTGCAGTTACAACTTCCTTTCAGCTCCGGCTTTCTCAATTCCCATATTGCATTCCTTTACTGCCCAAAAGGCCTTGTGCTCTATTTCAACAGGGAGATGACAAGCTTTTCCATAAACTAAGCGGAAAGGACTCATCTCAATGGGTGTTTTGTATGCTGTTCTGTACGCCCAGAGTGCATCTTGTAGCCTGGTGCTCCAATCTCCTCTATGAGGCTTTATTATCTTCTGCAAGATACGCTTTATCTCTCTATTAGACACCTCGGCTTGCCCATTGGTTTGGGGATGGTAAGCTGTTGCAACTTTATGAATTATCCCATGCTTCTTCATCAATCATATTAGTCTCTTGTTACAAAAATGGGTTCCTTGATCGCTCACGATTGCTCGTGGTGATCCAAAGTGACAAATAATATGGTTTCTCACAAAGGAAACAACAGTGTTAGCATCATCAGTGTGGGTAGGAATTACTTCCACCCATTTGGAAACGTAATCCACAGCTAACAATATATAAAGATAACCATTAGAATTTGGAAATAGACCCATTCGCACATGATTTCAAACAGCTGGCTCCAGTCTGGTCCTCTCACAATTGGAGCTTGAGTCAGGGCGGCCTTCAGCTTATCAAACGCTTGCTTGCAATCTTCACTGAACTCGAACTCAATATCCTTCTGTAGTAATCTGGATAAAGGAAGTGCTACCTTACTAAAGTCCTTAATAAATCTCCTGTAAAAACCTGCATGGCCAAGGAACGAACGGACTTCCCTCACAGAAGAGGGGTAAGGTAAACTAGAAATAACATTCACCTTTGCTGGGTCTACAGAAATGCCAGTATTAGATACCACATGTCCTAATACAGTCCCTTGTTTTACCATAAAATGACATTTTTCAAAATTCAATACAAGGTTTGTATTAACACATCTATCTAATACTCTAGATAATCCATCTAAGCAAAGGCTAAAAAAATCACCATAAACGCTAAAATCATCCATAAAAACCTCCATACAGTCCTCAATAAGATTATAGAAAAGACTCATCATACACCTTTGGAAAGTAGCTGGTGCATTGCACAAGCCAAAGGGCATTCTCTTGTAAGCATAAGTCCCAAAAGAACATGTAAAAGTGGTATTTTCCTGGTCCTCAGGAGCTATATGAATCTGGAAATAACCTGTGTAACCATCTAAAAAGCAATAATGTGATTTACCTAACAGGCGATCCAGCATTTGATCAATAAATGGAAGTGGGTAGTGATCCTTACGGGTGGCTTGGTTGAGACGCCTGTAATCAATGCAGACTCTCCAAGCATTCAGAACTCTAGTTGCTATGAGCTCTCCATGCTCATTCTTCACTGTAGTGACTCCCGACTTCTTGGGCACCACTTGTACTGGGCTAACCCATTCACTGTCTGAAATGGGATAGATGATACCTGCTTCCAATAGTCTAGTCACTTCCTTTTTGACAACTTCCAAGATAGTGGGATTCAATCTTCTTTGAGGTTGACGGACAAGTCTTGCTCCCTCTTCTAAAAATATTCTGTGCTCACATACTTGAGGGTTGATGCCTACTATGTCTGCCAAACTCCACCCAATTGCTTTCTTATGCCTCCTCAGTACATCAAGTAACTGCTCTTCTTGTTGGGAAGTGAGTTCCCTTGCAATGATAACTGGAAACTTCTACTCATCCTCAAGATAAGCATATTTGAGATGTAGAGGAAGAGGTTTCAGTTCCAACTTCTGATCATGGGTAGGCTCTGGATTGTCTGGAGCTTGTGAAAATGCTGAGGTGCCCTCATTGTTAGTCAAGAGGGTCCCCACACTTGGACCTTGTCCAATGTGCTTCTCTTCTAACTCTTCCTTGTGAACTTCAGCTACAGTTTCATCTATGACATCACACTGGAAGATAGAATGATCTTCTGGAGGGTTGATTATGACTCCATTCAGATTGAAGATTACTATGCGGCCATCTATTTCAAAAGAGTATGTTCCTGAAAAAGCATCCAATTTGAATTTTGATGTCTTCAAGAATGGTCTTCCAAGTAGGATTGATGATGGCTTATCTGAGTCATTATGGGGCATCTCCAAGATATAAAAATCAGTGGGGAATGTAAGCCCTTTAATGTTCACCAAAATATCTTCAGCAACTCCAGCCACTGTAATAATGCTTTTATCTGCTAACACAAAACGAGCTGCCGACCTTTTTAAGGGAGGGAGCCTCAAAATATCATATATAGACAAAGGCATTATACTAACACAGGCTCCTAAATCACACATGCAATCATAAATTACCACTCCACCAATAGTACAACTAACTATACAAGGACCTGGGTCACTACACTTCTCAGGTAATCCTCCCATTAAAGCAGATATGGAACTACCTAAAGGAATAGTTTCTAATTCATGAATTTTATCCTTATGTATACATAAATCTTTTAGAAACTTTGCATATTTAGGTACTTGTTGAATAACATCAAAAAGAGGAACGATTACCTCAACCTTTTTGAATATTTCTACCATTTTGGGATCGAGTTCCAGTTGCTTCCTGGGCTTCCTTGCAAGTTGTGAAAATGGAATGGGAGTGGTGTTTTCTGCAGTGTCTGTGCCTCTTGGTGCTTCCTCCTGTAGTTGGGCTTCTTCTTTTTCATCCATGTCCTGTGTGTCCTCTTCCTCTTCAACATCTTCTATTTCTACTACCTCTTCAGCTGAGGCGTGTTCTGGTAAGCTTGGTTCCTCTTGATTCCTCTCCTGCAGTGTGGTTTCGGACCTTATGATGACGGTATTAATGCCCCCCTTTGGATTGGATAATGGTTGAGAGGGAATTCCAGTGGAACTTGAAAGTTGGTTGTTGGAATTTTGCATTGATCCAATCTGTGAGACAAGAGCTTGCAAAGTAGCGGCCAGACCATTCAGACTGGCATTAATGTTATTTTCCATGGTCTGTTGACTTCGCTCAAAAAATTTTAGTAGCTCTTCATTAGGAGATGAAGAAGGGTGAGTAAATTGAGAGGTCTGCTGTTGGGTATTCTGTGGTCCTTGGGGCTGCCTCAGGTGAGGTGCTCTGTAAGGTTGATTCTGCTGCCTGTTGTTGTTATTATTCCACCTCTGATTTCCCTGATTATCTCTTCCTCCTCTGTTATTGTTGTCCCTCCAATTCTGGTTAGAATTGTCCTGCCATCCATGGTTATTATTTCCACCTTGATTGTACCCTTGGTTAGGGCGATCATAGAAGTTATGAGTGGATGCCACCATGTTGTCTTCCTGTTGGAGTTGCGGGCATTCATCAGTATAATGGCTATAATCAGCACAAATTCCGCAAACTCTCTGTGGGACTAACTGTTGGTTTTGCTGTGGTGAAGGAGGTTAAGCTTGCTGAACTTGTTGTTGATTCAATTGCATCTGCTTCAGCAAGTTGGTCATTTCACAGATACTCTGAGTTAGAGCAGCAGTCTCTCTGCTAGAGGATATTTCTACAATGGCTTTTGAACGGCCTTGCTTCTGTCTGTGGTTCCTAGTAGATTCAGCTAAGTCGCTGATCAATTGCCATGCCTCATCAGTGGTCTTGTACTTCTTCATAGACCCATTGCTAGCACTTTCCAATGTGGTCTTATCTTGGGGCCTCATATCCCGTGTGATGTAACTGAGCAGCACTATCTTGTCGATCATGTGGTGGGGGCATGCTTCCAGAAGACTATTGAAGCGCTCCCAGTATTCAAAGAGAGTCTCGTTGTCATCTTGAACAATCGTGGAAATGTCTTTCCTCAGTTTATTAGTAACTTCAGATGGAAAGAATTTCTCCAAAAACTCTTTTCTGAGCGTATCCCAGTTGGATACATTTGCTAGGGGTTGAGTGTAATACCACTCTCTTGCTTTTTCCTCAAGAGAAAATGGGAAAGCTTTTAGCAGAATTGAAGTTTCATCTGTACCATCTCGCCTGACAGTAGAACAGGCTACCTGGAAATCTCTCAGGTGCTTGATAGGCTCTTGAGCAGGTAAGCCATGAAACTTTGGAATCAAATTGAGCAGTGTGGTCTTAATTTCAAAATCTGTAGCCATCGCTGGGTGATGCGCTTGAAACGGTTGCATTGTAAAATTAGGGGCTCCTTCCTCCTGTATGGTAACTCTCCTAGGTTCTGCCATGTCTTCTGCACGTGAATCAACCGAATCAGTAGAACGGGAGCTGGTTTCTTCCTCAAGTTCACTTTCAGATCCGCCCTCAGAGCGGACTAACCGACGCCGAGCTCGCCTTATTCGTGAAATAGTCCTTTCAATTTCAGGATCGAATATTAGCAAGCATGGATCAGGAAGTGAACGCGTCATTTGATGAAAGAAACAGGCAGCTCATAGTAGCAAAATAATATAAAATGCAAATAAATAAATTCTAATTAATAACTTTAGCACTCTATTGCAACTCCCCGGCAACGGCGCCAAAAATTGATGGGGGCAGAAATTGGCGAATTAAAAATTGTTAAAATATATACGTTGCAAGTATAGTTCTTAATTCGCCAGAAATCCGCCTATCAATTTAGAAAGATGTCACAGAAAATTGAAATTAAAATACTGGGAGTATGAATCCCAGGTCGTCTCCCAACGAGTTGCAGAAAAGTGTGCTATTCTATTAATCAGAGGTTTTCAAAAAGATTTGAATTGGGCAACAGGAAATTAAATTGATGAATTTGAATAATGTAAATAAAAGCCTTGATTGGGAATTGATTAGTTGGAATCCCTATTATTGTTGGAATGCTCTCAGGATTAATTGACAATTAAAGGTTATCCTGTTTAGTTATCCTTCACTAGGTGAAGGAAAGTCAAACAAGTTGGAATGCTATGTCTGTTCACAAGTTACAATCCACTTAATTAAAAGGGATTGGTGTTAGTGATTAGGAGGCAATCCAACCATAAACCCAATTACAATTTTTCTTTCAAGCCTTCCAACTCAAGGGTTCCTTTCAATCAATTCCCCATCAAGTTAGGGAACTACTCACTCATTGTAAAGGTAAAATTAATAGCATATGAAAGGAATTAAAGAAAGACATTGTAAATAAAAATTAAAATAGTCAATTAAAAATAAAAGTGATCCTTGTATTAAATAATCCTAAGAATATTCCAATGGTAAAATTAACAAAGCAAAGAACATGGAAGAGTAAACCAAGTAAAGAAAACGAACTAGAATGACGAAGTCTTGATGAGGTAATAACTCTTCTCAGTGTTCCAATGCCAAAAAAAATAAGAGAAACTAAAATCCTAAGAACTATGAATGTGTAGAGAGAAAACTTAGAGGAGGAGTAAAAACTAGATCTAAACACTAAAGCTGCGTAGAATGAATGTTGTCTTTGGTTTCTGCATGTTCTCTGCCTCTAGTCTGCTGTTTTGGGCCAAAAATTGGGTCAAAATAGGTCCAAAATCTACCCCAGCAATTCTGCAAATTATGCAGATCGCGCATGCCACGCGATCGCGTCGCTCATGCGGACGCGTCATTCGCGTTTCTGTTTTTCCACCCAGACGCGTCGTCCATGCGGCCGCGTCGCTGCAAATTGCTCTCTTCTGCGCGGTCGCGTCCTCTATGCGACCGCGTCACTGCGATTTGATCTTCTCTGCGCGGTCGCGTCGTCCATGCGGCCGCGTTGCTTCTCGCTGGTCATCTTCTCAATTTCTTGTGTTCCTTCCATTTTTTGCTAGCTTCCTTTCCAATCTCCAACTTATTCTTGCCCTTTAAAGCCTGAAACGCTTAACACACAGATTACGACATCGAATGGAATAAAGGAGAATAAAAATGCATAATTAAAAGTCTCTAGGAAGCAGTTTTTAATCATGTAATAATTTCAGGAAGGAAATATAAATGCATGCCAAATTAATGAATAAGTGGGTAAGGATCATGATAAAATCACACAATTAAACACAATATAAACCATAAAATAGTGATTTATCACCGACCTTGCCCTAGTCGAGGCACATGAAGGAATCTGTGGTACACACTGATGCGTGAGCATCTTTTCTATCTTTTCCTAGTGAATTTGCATTTGAATTACTAAGTTTAATCAAGATTCAATTACTTTTAGCCACTATGAATGCTACTTTGAGTTGTTTTCAATTTCTGTTTATTTCAGATAGCATTCAGATGGATTTGACAGAGTTTTGTAGCAGAAAAGGAAGAAAGCAAATGATGTTGTCAACCCCGACCTCCTTGCACTCAAACAAAACTAACTTGGGCTACAGAGGTCCAATTGACGTGATTCCAGCAGCATTGGAAAGCTAACTTCCAGAGCTTTCCAAAGATATATAATAGTATACCCTTTTCTTCAACTTTGTGCGAGCATTCCACGCCGAACTTGACAATGGTCAAGTTCAGCGCCAGCTTGAAGATCCCAAAGGGAGAATGCACATATCACCCCACGCTGAACTTGGGTTAATCCAACTTCAGCGTGGACTCAAAGGAAAACCAATGAAGATTCCAATTCCTCCTCCACACTGAACTTGGAAATTCTTAAGTTCAGCGTGGACCTTAATGAAAGAAGTGGTCCCTAATACGTCCAGAGGCTGCACGAGAAGCAATTAATAAATTTTGATTTAACTTTATTTTTTTTATAAATAGGAAAAGATATTATTTAATTTTTAGAAAATATATTTTACATTAATTAGGATTAGAGATAAAAGGAAAAAGAATCAGCCCTTCGGGATCTTCTCTTCTCTTCTAGCTCATTCCGCAATTTACAGTTTTTCAGAATCCTAGTTTTCTCTCTGAACCATGAGCAACTAAACCTCCACTGTTAAGGTTAGGAGCTCTATCTATTGTATCGATTGATACTATTATTTTTCTATTTTAATTCATGTACTGATTTATAATTCAAGAATTGTTTTCGTTCTTTATCTAATGAATTTGGGTGGAACGGAAGTATGACCCTTGTTCTAATTGAGTTCTTGTATAACTTGGAAAAGCTCTTTACTTGAACAACAGCTTGAAAACAATTTCTCCTAAATTTCTAATTATATGGACTTAACGGGATATGTGACATATAATCCTCTTATATTTGGGTAATTAGGGTTTTTGTGGCATATAAACTAGAATTGAACTTTACCCTCTAATTGGAATTAAATGACCAAGAAATTGGCGGTTGATGAATTTTAGAAGAGACTAAAAAGGTCTAAGGAGTTTGGGTTTAGTCACATATAGTTTGCCATGAATTAAATCTTGCATAATTAAAATAGTTAGTAAGAAAAGTCAATCCGAAAAATAGATAACTCTGAAGCCTTAACTGTTTCTCCATATATTATTCACTACTTGTTTACTGCTTGCTTTCTGATATTCTGAATTTATCGTTAATGCTTTTGAACCTTCAAACACTATTTTCTGTTTGTCTGACTAAGCTAATCACTCAATCATTGTTGCTTGATCCATCAATCCTCATGGGATCGACCCTCATTCACCTGAGGTACTGCTTGGTACGATCCGGTGCACTTGCCAGTTAGTTTGTGGTTGTAAATTCCGCACAAAGTTTTTGGCGCCGTTGCCGGAGATTGACTGTGATTAACAACTATTAGTTGTTTGATTGCTTAGATTAGGCATTTTTAGTTTTAATTTTAATTAATTATTGCTTTATTATTTTCGAACATTAGCACTAGCATTTTTCCTCAATTTCTGAAATTAAGTTTGGTGTTACCTAGCTGATTTTATTTTAATTTTTTTGTTTAATTTGCTTATTAATTTTCAAATTTTTCTCTCTAATTTTAGTCATCATTTTCGAATTTTATTTCTTTATTTTATTTAGTATTTTTATTTTATTATTTCACATAAGTTACCTCACAGGGAATTCTCTACACTCTGACATAGAGAGTCCCATCTTTTCTTGTCTTCTGTCTGTTTATGAGCAGGAACAGGGACAAGGAACCTCTTTTAGACTTTGATCTTGAACCCGAAAGGACTTTTAGGCGGCGTTTACAGCAAGTAAGACTTTATAAGGCTGCAGAGTCCAACATGGATCATAATAATCACGCTGCTAATGCCAATGTGGCAAATCCAATTGGGAATGAAGAACCCAGAAGAGTGCTTGGCTCATACACTACTCCCAATACAAATCTTTAAGGAAAAAGCATTGTGGTGTCACCTATAGCTGCAAACAACTTTGAACTAAAGCCACACCTAGTTAATCTTGTGCAGCAGAATTGTCAATATCATGGACACCATCAAGAAGATCCAAATCAGTTTATTTCTAATTTTCTACAAATTTGTGACATTGTGAAGACCAATGGAGTGAATCCTGAGGTGTAAAAACTCATGCTCTTCCCATTTGCTATGAGGATAGAGCAAAACTGTGGTTAGATTCTCAACCCAAGGAGAGTTTGGATACTTGGGATAAGGTTGTCACTGGATTTCCGACTAAATTTATCCCACCTTAAAAGCTGACTAAGCTAAGGGTGGAGGTTCAGACTTTCAGACTGAAAGATGGTGAGACCTGTTCCGAGGGTTACCTGAAATTGTAGGTCGATCTCGGACGAGATCTTCTGTACTGATCGGTGATGACGTGTCCAGCTGTGGGTTGTAGCCGGAGCAGTCGCGTCCGACTTATTGGACTGGTAATGTTGCTGATCCTTTGTCACCGGAGGGTGGTGGTACCTGCAAGGGACTTTGATGCTTAAGTTAGCAAGGGTATTAAGCAGGTTTTTAGTAGAATCAGAGTATGAGTTATACCTGGGTGCTCCAGTGTATTTATAATGGTGTGGAGTGACCTTCTTAGATAAGATAAGTTAGTTATCTTATCTTATCTTATTTTTGAGTGAGGCCATCTTATCTTCAAGGGAACCGCCCTTATCTCTATAGGCTTGGGCCGCCTTTGGATTTGGGTCGTGTTCCTCTATTCGGGCCCTTTATTGGGCTTTCTAGTCAATTTGGCCGAGCTCTTCGAGAAGAGGTCGGATAGTCTAATCTGAAGAGGTCGGTCACTTTGTTGCTAAACATTACGGGTCGGACAGCTCGACCCAGGGTATGAACAGTGCCCCTACTCGAGCTCGGTCCTTCTGTTGAGGTCGATTCTTAGTTTTAGGACTTTGATCCTTCTCTAGTGAAGCCGAACTCAAGCATTTTGTCGACTTCTTCTTTGTAGAGTTCTCCTTTGAATGCGGAACGTTTTCTTTTGAATTTTATTCTTTTGAAAACGCGCGTGTCCTTGCTTTGGGAATGCGCGATGGTTTAATAACCTCATTAATTCTTTTAATGCTCCATTTCTTCATTCATTTTGAACTTTTCACAAAAACGGTTTCTCTTCTCTGTGTTTTTGCTGTAACTTCCCCCCTTTCTTTCTCACTTTCTGTTTTCATCTGAAATTTGCCTTTTTGCGTTTCTCCTTGTGACGTTGCTTGGTGATTGTTGGTGCTTTCTTTATTCTGAAAGGCGATTCCGAATTCTATCTTTCCGTCCTCGATCTCCTTCGAAGCTTTCTCCTTTTTCCAGGTTGGTTCTTCTTTATGCTTTTTTACTTCTTTTTCTTTGCCTTCGGTTCTTGGTAAAGTTTTGGTTTTGCTTGAATGCATGTTTTGGAAAGCTTGAATCTTTTTGCGTCGTCGTGCTCGCTTGTCGCTGTGCTGTATATTTTTTTTGGTTTTTATGAACCTGTTTACTTTGCCCAAAAGGTTGCTCCTTTTTGATGATTTTCGCTATGTTGATGATTTTACTGATGAACCTTTGTAGAAAGTAACGATTTCTTCTAGTGGCTCGTTTTGATTTTCTTCGTGAACTTTGTTTGTTTGAGGTGTTTATTTTCTGAAAAGGTGGCGTCTTTGATGACTTCTTCTTGATACTTTCGTTGCTTGGTAGTCCCGTCTGCGATTGTGAATTTTGGGAGGTAGTTATTTTGATGACTTTATTTGATTTGTAGCTCGTGGCTTTCTTCTCAAAGTGTTATCTTCCTATTAGGACATGTAGAGATGTAGACTTGTAGGTTTCCCTGAGTCCTTGTTCCATAACTTGCCTCCAAAAGGTGCCCCTGGATCTTTAGTGTGGGTCTTGGGGTTTTCTTTTGTTGCTTGTATTGCTCTGTGTCATGCTTGTCCGAGCTGTTCTGATATGGTTTGTTTTTGACTTTATCCGAGATGTTTGGGTTAGTAATCTATTTTCTTCTTTTCTTGCTGTAGGACTAGTTGACCTCATGTCTTTTCGCAAGAACATTGTTGAGAAATCTTCCCAAGTCCCTGAGGGCATGGCTGATTGGGTGGATTCAATGGTTCTTTTATGTGTTTTTTTGGTTGATTCCAAATTTTGTCAGCAGCTTAGGCAATTTCATAGAGTCTGTAGTAGTGGTAGTGAGGAAAAGAATTATGAGCTTGTACCCCCACTCCTGAAGAGAGAGTTTGTTTCTCTACTCGAGTTGCTGGAGACCGTCCTTTTTTCTATGCATACGATTTCTTTTTTGGCCAGATGAATATCACCATTCCTTTTACTCCTTTTGAGACCAACCTGTTGTGGTCTTGCAATGTAGCTCCATCCCAACTTCACCCCAATTCTTGGGATTTTATAAAGATCTTTCAATTGCTGTGTCGTGAATTTAACGTCCCTGCTTTGCAATCCCTTTTCTTTTATTTTTTTGTCTTAACAAAATCTGGGGTAGTGAAGAAAAAGGCTGCATAGGTTTCTTTCCGAGCTTCGCAAGGGAAGAAAGTTTTTTCTATGTATGACGAGTCGTTTCGTGATTTTAAGAACTATTTCTTCAAGGTCCGAGCTGTTGAAGGAGCTCGTCCCTTTTTTCTGGATGAAAATGATGAGCCCACTTTTCCTTTAGAGTGGCAAAGGAACGTTGTTATATTGAGGTATTCCTGGGAGATGTTGGACGAGGTCGAGCAGGCCTTTGTGACTGTGTTGGAGGAGAATTGGGGGGAGCCTCCCTATCTTGATACCAAGAAATTCTTAGGGGACCCCTCACTCCTCCGAGATGAGCTGGGTAGTGTTCAATTTTGGCTTTCCTTATTTTGTCGAGTTTATTTCTTTACGAGCTCTTTTTTGACTTGTAACTTGGTTTCCTGCTGTGATGTTTTGTTTGGCAGAGATGATTAAGAATAATGAATCTATGAAGGATTTCAAAAGGGCGAGAAAAGCTACTGCAGCCCAAAACGTCTCGGCCAAGGCGGCCGGGGAGGGATCGTCCCATGATCAGTCGAAGCCGGCCATACCGAGCTCACCGGGGGCGAGGAAGGTAATCCCTACTCCCCGGGCTCGTTTGGTTGATCCTCCTCAAGCTTCTGTTGCTACTTCTGGTGCTCCTCCAAACAAAAAATAAAAAACAATTGAGCCTCTCAACCTTGATGCCCCTGACTTTGACGCAGTTGAGTTTGTAGATCAGCAGATTGGTTCTTATGGTACCATCCCTACCGACGATGTCTCTCTCCTTTGCCACCTGGATTTTATTACTCGGAGTAGCGTTAGGATGGCACATATAGGAGCTGCCCTGTACCACACGACCCAAGACCTCCTCTCTTCATGCTACCAAAGCTTTTATGGAGGAGGCTAAGCGGGAGTTTGACAGGATGAAGGGTTTGAAGGAGGAGCATCAAGTGAGGGTGACCAAGCTAGAGAAGGAGCTGGAGGGCGAAAAGGCTAGTTCTATTACCTTGGCAGCTTCAGTGAGATTGGCTGAGGATACAGCATTGAGGCACAAGGAGAGCTATGTCACATCCTATCGTGAGGTAATGCGTCTTAGGGAGGAACTGGAATCGGCCCAGGCTGATTATGCCGAGCTCCAGGGTCACCTTGTAGGCAGCGTTGCTGCTTATGAGAACTTGAAGGAGCAGGTTCGAGTTCTTGCACCCGAGGTCGACCTTACTTCCTTTAGTCTGGACAATGTTGTAAAGGATGGCAAGATTGTCCCTGACGACCCTGATGACGATGATGTTGAACCTCCCTCTGTGCCTGCTCCCAAAGCCTCTGTGGTGTCGACTTCTGCAGTTCCTTCAGCTGAGGTCGGTCATCCTGTGTCAGATCCTGACTGTCAAATCTTGAATCGGGATGATGGAACCGTGGATGCTGTGCCCATTCAGACTCGCTCTCCTTCACCTCATGCTGATGCTGCTGAGAAGCCTTCTGATGTTAACTGAATTTTCTTACTACTTGTGTAGATTGCCCAACTTGTGGGCTTTTTTAAACTTTTTTATTTTGTAAGTGATGTTGCTGACTGTTGACACTTTTTCAGTTGCTTGTTTAGCAACTTCGTTTTGAAAAACAAAAAATAGCTTCCAAGTTCTTGGGACTGATTTGGGTAGCCTCTTTGAAGAAATAGTTTTTATTATAACTTCATGCTTTTAACATCATGTCGGTCTTTATCTTTCTTGATACCTTTTTTGGGTTTTTGGTAGTGCTGAGCCTTGTTGCTTGACCTCTTTGGATTGCTTTTGTACTTGTGGCTTTGATTCCTTTGAGGCTTCTAAGTTATTTTTGTAATCCTCTTTCTTGGACCTTGTGCAGGTCTCTTTCAGGGATTACTTCTATAACTTTATATTTTGGGCCGACTTTGTCATGTCGGGCCCTTCTAAGTTATTTTTGTAATCCTCTTTCTTGGACCTTGTGCAGGTCTCTTTCAGGGATTACTTCTATAACTTTACGTTCTGGGCCAACTTCGTCATGTCAGGCCTTTCTAAGTTATGTTTGTAATCCTCTTTCTTGGACCTTGTGCAGGTCTCTTTCAGGGATTACTTCTATAACTTTATGTTTTGGGCCGACTTCATCGTGTCGTGCCCTTCTAAGTTATAGTAATCCTTTTTTATAGGGTTGGCCAGACCTCTTTCCAGGGTTTACTTATAACTTTGGTCGACTGGTCCGACTTCTTAACGTCGGCCAGTCTTTAAGTTATTATTTAGCGATCCATCTTATCAAGACCTCATCAGGTCCTTTCTCCGGATCACTTTCGATAACTTCTTGCATTATTCTGTTTTCATCTTTACCGATTTGTAGAAGTTGGGTTCAATCCTTGTTTAGTCGACCTTTAGATGAATTTGGTTTTCATTTCTGTTGGTCTTTAATCGTGATCGTGCAGTAAATTTATTTTTCACTTTCTGCCGATCTGTTGCTTTATAATCGGATGATGAATGTTTCAGATTAATGTGTCTTGAAAACTTGTAGAACATCTAATATATTTTATTTAAAAGAAAATACAAATATGTACATGCAGAGTTTTTATCCTTTTAAGTCGGATAATTTGTGGATCTCAGCTTGGTGCCTCATTAAAAAACCTTTTCAGGAAAAAGAGCGCATCTTATGCTGAGATCCTTTACCATCCCTAGCTATAGTACCTTCTTAGGTTGCAGGCGTGCCACGACCTAGGAAGCTCTTGTCCATTGAGTTTGGACAGTCTGTAATAGCCCTTCCCCAGTACTTCTATGACTCGGTAGGGTCTTTTCCAGTTTGCTGCCAGCTTTTCTTCTCCAGGTCGAGTTGTTCCGATGTCATTTCGGATTAGGATGAGATCATTCTCAGCAAAACCTCGTGGCACTACCTTTTGATTATATCTGGAAGCCATTCGACATTTTAGTACTTCTTCCCTGATCCGAGCTCTCTCTTGGAATTCGGGAAGTAGATCGAGTTCTTCCATTTGAAGTTGGGGGTTGGCTTCTTCATTATAGTGGATCACTCTAGGCGACCCTTCTTCGATCTCTACTGGGATCATTGCCTCCATTCCGTATGCTAACCGGAAGGGTGATTCTTTTGTGGTAGAATGTGACGTTGTTCGATATGCCCATAGGACTTGTGGGAGCTCTTCAACCCAGGCTCCCTTTGCGTCCTGTAATCTCCATTTTAGCCCAGCCAATACCACTTTATTGGCAGCTTCAGCTTGTCCATTGGCTTGGGGATGCTCTACGAAAGTGAACTGGTGTTTTATATTCAAGTCGGCCACTAACTTTCTGAAGCCTGCATCTGTAAATTGGGTGCCATTGTCTGTGGTGATGGAGTATGGGACCCCGAACCTTATGACAATATTTCTATATAGGGATTTTCGACTTCTTTGAGAAGTGGCACTAGCTAGGGGTTCCGCCTCGATCCACTTTGTAAAGTAGTCTACCCCTACTATAAGGAATTTAACCTGTCCCGATCCCTGAGGGAAGGGTCCGAGAAGGTCGAGTCCCCATTTTGTAAATGGCCATGGTGAGGTCACACTGATGAGTTCCTCTGGTGGGGCGATGTGAAAGTTGGCATATTTTTGGCATGGTAGACATGTCTTTACAAACTCTGTTGCTTCCTTTTGTAGAGTTGGCCAATAAAATCCTGCCCGGAGTACTTTTTTGGTGAGAGCTTGTGCTCTGAGATGATTGCCATAAATGCCACTAGGTACTTCTTCTAAAACTTCCTTTGTGTTGGAAGTTGGCACACATTTTAATAGAGGTATTGAAATCCCTCTCTTGTATAGAGTATTGTTTATGATGGTGTAATGTTGCGCCTCTCGTTTTAACCTCTTTGCCTCCTTTTCATCTGTAGGGAATGCTTCTGCTTTGAGGTAGTTAATTATGGGAGCCATCCATCCTTGATCTTGACCTGTTATGGCTAGGATTTTTTCTTCTTCTGAGATTGATGGACTCTGCAGTATTTCTTGGATGAGGCTTCTATTGTTGCCCCCTGGTTGGGTGCTAGCTAGCTTTGAGAGTGCGTCAACTCGGGCATTCTGTTTGCGGGTATGTGGCGGATCTCATATTCCTGGAGTTGTCCGAGCTGTTCCCTGGTTTTACCCAGGTACTTTTTCATAGTGGGATCCTTGGCTCGGTATCTCCCTGTTATTTGTGAAGTGACTACCTGTGAGTCGCTGAAGATAATGAGTTTTTGAAATCCGACCTCTTTAGCCAGCTTCAAACCAGCTGGTAGTGCCTCATATTCAGCTTGGTTGTTTGAGGCAGGGAACCCGAATTTGAGGAAAATTTCGATTTGGGTTCCTTGGTTGCTTTCAATTATCACACCTACGCCGCTTCCAGTCTTATTTGAGGAACCGTCCACGTAGAGATCCCATTCTGTGGGGGTTTCCGGGGTGTCTGTAAATTCTACAATGAAGTCGGCTAAGTATTGTGATTTGATGGCTGTCCGAGCTTCATATTGAAGGTCAAATTCGGACAACTCGATTGCCCATTGCAAGATTCTGCCCGCTAGATCTGTTTTCTGCAATATCCCTTTTATGGGCTGGTTTGTTCGAACCTTAATGGTGTGACCTTGGAAGTACGGACGAAGTCGTCGAGATGTTAGTATGAGAGCATAAGCAAATTTCTCTATTTTTTGGTAGTTCAGCTCGGACCCTTGTAGTACTTTACTGCTGAAGTATACAGGTTGTTGCCCCTTGTCGTCTTCTCGAACTAGTGTTGAGGCTACTGTCCGACTTCCTACTGCGAGGTACAATATGAGTGGTTCTCCTTCCCGTGGTCGAGTTAGGATAGGTGGTTGTCCTAGGAACCTTTTGAAATCTTGGAAGGCTTTCTCGCACTCCGTTGTCCATTCAAACTTCTTTTCCTTCCTTAGAGTGGCGTAGAAGGGAAGAGATTATTGTCGATCCTACTAGAAATTCGGACAAGGCTGCCAACCTCTCGTTGAGTTGTTGTACCTCTTTGACACAAGTCGGACTCTTCATGTCGTGTATGGCCCGGCATTTATCCGAGTTTGCCTCGATTCCTCTTTGTGTGAGCAAAATACCCAAGAATTTGCCAGCTTCTACTGCGAAGGTGCATTTTGCAGGATTGAGTCGCATGCCATGCCTTCTTATAGTGTCAAATACTTGGATCAGGTCGAACAATAGCGTCTCTTCACTTTGTATCTTTATTAACATGTCGTCCACATAAACTTCCATGATTTTTCCGATGTGATCCGCAAAAACCTTATTCATTAATCTTTGATAAGTAGCTCCTGCGTTTTTAAGACCGAAAGGCATGATGATGTAGCAGTAGTTTGCCTTTGGGGTTAAGAATGAAGTTTTTTCTTGGTCGGGTGGATACATTGGGATTTGGTTGTATCCCGAGTATGCATCCATAAACGAGAGGTATTTATATCCGGAGGAGGCATCTACCAGAGCGTTGATACTTGGGAGTGGATAAGGATCTTTTGGGCAGGCTTTGTTGAGATCAGTGTAATCGGTGCACATTCGCCACTTCCCATTTGAGTTTTTCACCAAGATGATGTTAGCTAGCCATAGTGGATACTTGACTTCCCTTATGAATCCTGCTTCTAGTAAAGCTTGTACCTGCTTTTCCACTGCTTGGGATCATTCTGGTCCGAGCTTTCTTCGCCTTTGTTGTACTAGCCGAGATCCTGGGTATACCGCCAACTTGTGGCACATTAATTTGGGGTCTATACCCGGCATGTCTGCAGCTTTCCATGCAAAGAGGTCGACATTGTCTCGTAAGAACTGTACGATTGATTCTTTTATATCTCTCTTTAGGTTAGTACCAATATTGGTTGTTTTGTCCGGGGTATCTCCGATCCGGACTTTTGGTTGTGGGCGGAGCTCTTCCCGCCTCTGGATTTCACCGAGTTCGATTGTGTGGAATTCTTCTCCTCTGCCTCTGAGATTTAGGCTTTCGTTATAACAGCGGTGCGCCATCTTTTGGTCTGCTTTTATTGTAGCTATCCCTTCTGTAGTTGGGAATTTCATGCACAGATGTGGAGTCGAGACTATTGCGCCGAGCTGATTTAATGTTGTCCGACCTATCAGGGCGTTGTAGGCAGATTTTACGTCGACCACTATGTAGTCTATTTTGAGTGTTCTGGACTGGTTTCCCTTTCCAAAGGTTGTATGCAATGAGATGTATCCAAGTGGCTGCACTGGGGTGTCTCCCAGTCCGAACAGACTGTTCGGGTATGCTCTAAGTTCTTTTTCTTCTAAGCCGCGTTTGTCGAAGGCAATTTTGAACAAGATATCGGCGGAGCTTCCTTGGTCTATCACTGTGCGGTGGAGATTTGCGTTTGCCAGTATAATGGTGATGACCATGGGATCGTCGTGTATCGAGATGACACCGGATGCGTCTTCTTTAGTAAAGGTAATTGTAGGGATGTCGAGTGCTTCCTCCTTCCCCTCAACATGATATACTTCTTTGAGATATCTTTTTCGAGATGATTTGGAGATCCCTCCCCCTGCGAACCCTCCATGTATCATATAGACATGTCTTTCTGGCGTACGAGGTGATCGCTCGGTTCGTCTGACATCCTCGTCCCTTCTTCTTTTCCTTTGCTCGTCGTCCCGAGTGGCCAGGTATCGATCTAGTTTTCCCTCTCTTACTAATTTTTCTATGACATTTTTTAAGTCAAAACATTCGTTGGTGGAATGCCCACGGACTCGATGGTATTCACAATATTCGGTCCGGTTTCCTCCTCCTTTTTTGCCTTTGAGTGGTCGAGCTGGGGGTATTTTTTCTGTGTGGCAGACTTCTTTGTAGACATCCACAAGGGACACCCGAAGAGGGGTATAATTATGATATTTTTTAATTTTTTCCCCATGTCGATCTTCCTTCTTTTTGGACTCTTTATCCTTGTCCCGGGGGGGATAGGTGAATCCGGATTTTGAGGTTTCTCCTAGTCGAGAATTTTCTTCCATGTTAATGTATTTCTCTGCTCGTTCTTGCACTTCATTCAGAGATGTGGGGTATTTCTTTGATATAGATTGGCTAAAAGGTCCCTCTCGTAGGCCATTGATGAGGCCCATGATGGCGGCCTCTGTTGGTAGGCTTTGTATGTCTAGGCATATTTTGTTGAATCTTTTCATGTAGTTGCGAAGACTTTCCCGATCTCCTTGCTTGATTCCTAATAGACTGGGGGCGTGCTTAGCCTTATCTTTTTGGATGGAGAATCTGGCCAGGAACTTTTTGGCTAAGTCGTCAAAGCTTGAGATGGACCTAGGAGGTAGATTGTCGAACCATCTAATTGTTGTCTTTGTAACAGTTACTGGAAAGGCTTTGCAGCGAATTGCATCTGAGGCATCGGTGAGGTACATTCTACTCCTGAAATTGCTGAGGTGATGGTTGTGATCTGTAGTGCCATCGTACAAAGCCATATCTGGAAGTTTAAAGTCCTTAGGGATTTTGGTCTTCATGATCTCCCTAGTGAATGGATCTTGATCCTTGCGAGAGTTGTCCTCAGGGGTGGACCGAGTAGCTTTGGCTTTGAGATCAGCTTCGAGTTTTAGAAGTTTATCTTCTAATTCTCGACGTCACCTTACCTCCCTTTGTAGATCCTTCCCAACTTCTCGTTGATGCTGGGTTTCTTTTTCAATTTGCTTTAAACGATCTTGAAGCGCTTCTATCACTCCCGGATTTGATGAGTTTTTGTCCCCGTTAGATTCCGGGGTATCTTTCAGTGTAGTGTCCGCATTTTTGTACGGTGTTTTATCCTCTAGATTTGAATCGTGGTTGTTGTCATGGTCGTCCGCCATGGTGATGGGATGACTTCCAGGTCCCAACCAACGGCGCCAATATTCCGAGGGTTACCTGAAACTGTAGGTCGATCTCGGACGAGATCTTCTGTACTGATCGGCGATGACATGTCCGGCTGTGGGTGGTGGCCGGAGCAGTCGCGTCCGACTTGTTGGACTGGTAATGCTGCTGATCCTTTGTCACCGGAGGGCGGTGGTACCTGCAAGGGACTCCGATGCCTAAGTTAGCAAGGGTATTAAGCAGGTTTTTAGTAGAATCAGAGTATGAGTTATACCTGGGTGCTCCAGTGTATTTATAATGGTATGGAGTGACCTTCTTAGATAAGATAAGTTATTTATCTTATCTTATCTTATCTTATTTTTGAGTGAGGTCATCTTATCTTCAAGGGAATCGCCCTTATCTCTATAGGCTTAGGCCGCCTTTGGATTTGGGTCGTGTTCCTCTATTCGGGCCCTTTATTGGGCTTTCTGGTCAATTTGGCCAAGCTCTTCGAGAAGAGGTCGGATAGTCTGATCTGAAGAGGTCGGTCGCTTTGTCGCTAAACATTCTGGGTCGGACAGCTCGACCCAGGGTATGAACAAGACCCTTTATGAAGCTTGGGAGAGATTCAAGCTACTGACTAGGCAATGCCCCCAGACATGTTCTCTAGATGGACTCAGCTGGATATCTTTTATGAGGGCTTATGTGAAATGTCCAAGATGCGCTTAGATAATTTTGCAGGTGGTTCTTTGCACATGAAGAAGACACCAGAGGAAACTATTGAGCTTATTGAGTTGGTTGCTAACAACCAATACTTATATTCTTCCAACAAGAATCGTTTGCATTCTGAAACCTCTCAGAAGAGAGGCGTGTTGGAAGTGGAAGCTGTTAATGCTCTGCTTGCTCAGAACAAGCTTATGTCTCAGCAAATAAATCTACTTACTCAATAGTTGAGTGGAATGCAAGTTTCAGTTGTCAACACTCAGAATTCACATCAAGAGGTCCCTTATGACATGAAAGGTAACTCTATGTAAATTGAGAATTATGTTTATGCTCAATCTTCCACTTAATAGGTCAATTACATGGGAAATGCTACTAGAAACCCAAATAATGATCCGTATGCCAATGCCTATAATCAGGGGGTAGAGAAATCACCCAAATTTAGGGTGGAGAGAGCAACCTCAGAGGCCACAGAATTTTAATAATAATTCTCAGAGTGGTTTTCAACAGAATATTTAATAACCACCAGTTTCAGTCATCTCAGCAAGCAACTTCTCAGCCCCAGCAGAACAATAATTTGGAAGCAATATTGGAAAGTTTTAGATAGGAAACCAGAGCATCAATCAAGAACTTGGAGATTCAAATCGGTCAATTAGCCACAAAAGTAAATAAAATTGATCAGAGGACCACTAATAGCCTTCCTCGTAACACAATTCTAAATCCAAGAGAGGAATGCAAGGCTATCACCTTGATAAGTGGACAAGTGGCAAGTATGGAAGCACAAGTTAATGAGGAGCTGTAACAGCCCAGACCACCCGCTAGCACGATATTGTCTGCTTTGGCACCCAAGGCCTCACGGTTTTGCCTTTGACGATATGGATGATAGTCGAAGCCCCCCACACTCACTCGTCAAAACGCGTCATGCTAGGGAGAGGTATCCACACCCTTATAAGGCATGCTTCGTTCCCCTCTCCAACCGATGTGGGCCTTACAATCCACCCCCTAAGGGAGCCCAGCGCCCTCGCTGGCACATCGATCCGGGTTTTGGCTCTGATACCATCTGTAACAGCCCAGACCACCCGCTAGCATGATATTGTCCACTTTGGCACCCAAGGCCTCACGGTTTTGCCTTTGACGATAGGGATGATAGTCGAAGCCCCCACACTCACTCGTCAAAACGCGTCATGCTAGGGAGAGGTATCCACACCCTTATAAGGCATGCTTCGTTCCCCTCTCCAACCGATGTGGGCCTTACAGGAGCCAGTTGAAAAAGAAGCTCCAGAGGAGAAGAAGGAAGAAGTAGAGCACGTCCCTCTAAAGCGTGCAGACAACCCATTCCCAGACTCTCTTGACACTTATCCTATATTGCCAAAGGTTCCTGAGTACAAGCCTAAAATGCCATATCCTCAGAGACTTCAAAAGGAGACCAAGGACAAGCATTTTTCAAAGTTCTTGGAAGTCTTCAGAAAGTTGTAAATAAATATTCCTTTTGCTGAGGTTTTGGAGCAAATGCCTCTCTATGTCAAATTCATGAAGGAGTTGTTGTCAAAGAATAAGCTTTTAAAGGGAGATGAGACAGTGGTCCTGACTAAGGAATGTAGTGCCATCATTCAAAATAACTTTCCAAGGAAGATGCCAGATCCAGGGAGCTTTGAAATTCCATGCACCATTAGGAGTACAACCTTTGAGAAAGCGTTGTGTGATCTGGGAGCAAGCATCAATTTAATGCCATTGTCTGTGATGAAGAAGTTACAAATCTAAGAGGCACAACCCACAAGGATAGCATTACAAATGATAGACAAATCTATAAAGCTTGCATATGGATTAGTGGAGAATATCTTGGTCAAAGTGGATAAGTTCTTCTCAGCAGATTTTGTGATTCTTGACATAGGGGAGGATGAGAATGCCTCTATAATCCTAGGAAGACCATTCCTAGCCACTGGGAGAGCTCTAATTGATGTAGAAGCAGGTGAATTAGTGCTTAGAGTGCATAATGAGCAACTGGTCTTTCATGTCTTCAAAGATATACATTCAGCAGGTGAAGAAGAGAGGTGCATGCAAACTGAGCTTATTAATCCAAACCTTCAAGAACCCCCTGATGATGCACAGCATAATCTGTAGCTCAAACCTCCTTTGGTGACTATCAATAAAATTCCTCCTGACATAAAACCTAAGTTTGGTGTCAGGAATGCATCATCTACCAAGGAGGAGGTTCCCAAAAAGAAGAAAGTACCCAGTGGATAGAGAAACAAAAAGATTCACATTAAAGACTTCTCCCCAAGAATGAAGGTGGTGTTAACTAGCAATCCAGTGTTCACTTATACAGTAAACAGAATCCTCTCTCTGGAGTATATTAAGCTACGTTATGGGGACACAGGGAGAAGATTCACAGTGAGGGTTGAAGAACTGAGCCCCTATGATCCTCCTCCTTAGAGGAGCTGACCGTCAAGCTAGTGACGGTAAAGAAGCGCTTGTCGGGAGGCAACCCGATGGTTTCGTATCCTTAGTCTATTTTCCGTAGTAGTTTAATTATTTATTTGATTTTTATTGAGTTTTTATTAATTTTACTTTGTTTTAAGTGTGTTTTGATCATGTAGAAATTTTAGAATAGGAACCGTTGATGAGGGAAAAACGATTCTACACAAAACTCACCGGCAAGTGTACCGGGTCACATCAAGTAGTAATTACACACAAGAGTGAGGTCGATCCCACAGGGATTGATGGATTGAGCAATTTTAGTTAGGTGATGAATTTAGTTAAGCGAATATTTGATGAATTGAGTGAAACTTGGTTAACAGAAGCTAAATTGCAAGAAAATAGAAGTGCAGAATGAAAATTTGCTGAATCTAAAGGTGCTGAAGAAGTAAATTGCAGAAACTTAAAGAGCAAGAAAGTAAAAGAGCTGAAACTTAAATCGCAAGAAAAGTAAATTGCAGAAACTTAAAGTGCAAGAAATGTAAATTGCTGAATCTAAATTGCCGAGAAATATAAATTGCTTGAAGAGTAAAAGGAATTGGGTACTGGGATTCAGAATTGAATGAGACAATGCAAGCTAAAGTGAATCAGAGAGCTCTGAGATGAAGAAATTCAGCTCAGCAGCCAAACAGAAATGTAAAATTGCTTGAAGAAACACACAGCAAGAAAACTTAGCTCAATTATAAAATTCTAAAAGAGAAATTGAAGATCGAAGAAAAGCAATGAGATCAAAAGCAGATCTAGATCTCAATTACTCCCTTGATCAAGCAGAAAAGAAATTGTAGAAGAAAATGAAATTAAAAATAGCAAAAGAAACTTAGATCCAATTCTCCAATTCCCAAAACTATATGAAAGAAAAGCAAAGATGATTATCAGATTAGGAATCAATGGAGCTCTTCAATCTCAATTCAAAAACAAAAAGTAGAAGTTGCAGAAGAAAGAAGATCGATGAAAACAGAAAGCAAATAGATCCAATCCCAATTCCCAAATTCAAAGCAAAATGAAAATTTAAAAGTAAAAACTAAAAATGAGCTAAAGGTCCTTTACAAATCAAATTAACTCCCATTTATACGCTTTCTATTTTGGTCTTCAAAGCTTGGAGTGGGCCTTTTGATTTTTGGATTTGAAGAAAGATGGGTTCGGTTGGATTTGGTTCAAGTGGCATGGGTCATGGTGTGTGTGGTTAGCTCCCAGGGGAGTGATCCGTTTGGTTTTGTGAATGCTAAGTTCACTTAGCATTGTGTTCCTTGTCACGTGCTAATCCCCCTTGCTCATAGCGTTCACTCTTTGAACGCTACGTTCAAATTGTGAACGCTGCCTCTTGCTGAATCTTCCTTCCAAGGCTTGAAGCACAAAAAAGTTGTAAAAAGGGAGCGCTACGTTGCCTTTTCCAAACGCTGCCTCCTTTGCTAGCAATTTGGTGCGTATTGGGCAGCTCCAGTGTAGCGCTCTGTTGCCTCCTTTGAACGCTACTTGTGTTGCTTGGTTGTGTGCCTTGCTTCCCTTGATTGAGAGGCACGAAAAAGTGAAGGATAGTGAACGTAGCGTTGGAACTTTTGAACGCTACCTTGGTTTGCTTCGTGCGAGCCTTCCTTTTGGTGCGCTACGTTCAAAACATTGAACGCTACCTAGTTGAGCCTTCTCCCCAAGACTTAAGAGGCACGAGAATGTTGCCTAAAGGAAACGCTACGCTCTCATTCTCGAACGCTAGCCTTCTTGGTGTGTTGGTTCCTTCTTCGAATGCAATGCTTTATTGTCATGGGCCACGCTTTTAAAAGTGTGGCCTAAGGTCCAAAGCGTGCTCAAACTTCAAAGTGTGCAAAAAATTCTTCTTTCCCCTTTTTCATCATTTCTTCACCTACAAGCAACCAAATAACTAATCGAAGTTCCACCAAAATCACTAGATCCTTGCATCATTTATAAAATCAATCAATTCTAGCATAAAACTTGTGATTTTGTGTAAAATAGATGATATTTGATTGATTCAAGAAAATCATGAAAATCTGCTCCGATCACTTACTTGTTGTGCAAGAAAGTGCATAAAACCTAATGAAACTAATGAAAAATGCTTGTAAAACTAGCATAAGATGACTTGTCATCACAACACCAAATTTAAACCTTGCTTGTCGCCAAGAAAGCATTAAACATGAGAAGAAATGAAATAAAACAGAGAAGTATATAGGTCCTTATTTAGAAGATAATAGAATTTGAACCATGGGGTTTTATGCAGACAAAAATGTAGCTCACTTATTCTTTGCTGATATATAGGAAATGTTTCTTTGAGGATTCACTAGATTTGCTGTCATAATGCCTTGCTTTTTGATTGATCCCTTTTTGTTTTTCCTTCTTTCTTTTGCTTAGAAAGCTTATTTCTCAATGATAACTCAGTGTCAAGTGTTGCAACAGCCTTTTGGCTCAATTTTGCTCAACACTTCTTCACTACAGACACTTGGCTCACAAATCCTCTTAGGAACATTGATGCCCAGCATCTCTTTGGATCACTAAATGCTTTGTAGCTAGGTTGCTCTTGATGATGGACTTTCGGCTGGTAATCCCAGATTAGTTAATCAAAGTTACCAAGTTTTGGAAGACTCCTCAGAACCTAATTATCCAAGCATATCCTAGTACAAAAAGCACCACAGACATATGTCCTAAGGTCCAAGCTATTGGTGTCTAGCCTTATTGTTTGTTTCTTTGCCAATTCTTGGCTTTTTTTTTCTTTTTCTTTCTTACTTTGCTTCATCTTCCAGGGAATTTTATTAATAAAAGGTTTTATGACAGCAACTAAGTTCACACTACATAGAACACTCTATTATGCAGCTTTTATTATTGAGCTTTCCATTCAATCAAGCAATTACCACCACAAGATTTCATTCTAATTCCTACAACATTGGACATTCACCTTCTATTTCAAACATTTTCTCTTATTGATGCAAAAAGGAAAACAAAACATGAATTTAAGATAGATGAGTGAAGACAAGCATTTAAACTAGTGCAGACATCAAAGTTTGCATTATTTGAACTAAACATCAAGGTAAACAGCAACTTCTCATTTAGAATATCTCAAAGCAACATGAATTTTGTGACAATACAACCTCTCAGGAGTGTCTTGCAGCTTTCTGTTTGTCATCATCCTCTTTTACTTTTGCATTTCCTTTGGTGATGATTTTTTTAAGAGGCTGAATGTCTTTCTGCATAATTATCAGAAGTTGCTTGCTTTTCCAAGCACTTAGGCAAACGGTTAGCATGCATGAACTATTGTAGTTTCTTGAACTTACTTTGATGGGGAACATGGTGCACGAATTGTAAATCACACTTTTTACAACTCGTACCACTAACCAGCAAGTGCACTGGGTCGTCCAAGTAATACCTTACGTGAGTAGTGCATGGGCTGTTTTGGGCGTTCAACGCCAGGTTGTAACCTATTTCTAGCGTTGAACTCCAACTTGTAACTTGTTTCTGGCGCTGGACGCTAGACTGCAACATGGAACTGGCGTTGAACGCCAGTTTACGTCATCTATCCTTGAGCAAAGTATGGACTATTATATATTGCTGGAAAGCCCTGGATGTCTACTTTCCAACGCAATTGGAAGCGCACCATTTGGACTTCTGTAGCTCCAGAAATTCTATTCTGAGTGCAGAGAGGTCAGAATCCAACAGCATCAGCAGTCCTTTTTCAGCCTGAATTAGATTTTTGCTCAGCTCCTTCAATTTCAGTCAGAAAATACCTGAAATTACAGAAAAACACACAAACTCATAGTAAAATCCAGAAATATGAATTTTGCCTAGAAACTAATGAAAATAAACTAAAAACTAACTAAAACATACTAAAAATTATATGAAATTAACCCCAAAAAGTGTATAAAATATCCGCTAATCAGAACACCAAACTTAAACTGTTGCTTGTCCCCAAGTAACTAGATAAATAAAATAGAATACAAATAATTTAAGAAGCAATAATATCTCAGAGTTTTTGAGTGAAGCTCAGATTCTAATTAGATGAGCGGGACTAGTAGCTTTTTGCTTCTGAACAGTTTTGGCATCTCACTTTATCCATTGAAGCTCAGAATGATTGGCATCTATAGGAACTCAGAATTCAGATAGTGATATTGATTCTCCTAGTTCAGTATATTGATTCTTGAACACAGCTACTTTATGAGTCTTGGCCGTGGCCCTAAGCACTTTGTTTTCCAGTATTACCACTGGATACATAAATGCCACAGACACATAATTGGGTGAACCTTTTCAGATTGTGACTCAGCTTTGCTAAAGTCCCCAATTAGAGGTGTCCAGGGTTCTTAAGCACACTCTTCTTTTTGCTTTGGACTTTGACTTTAACCACTCAGTCTCAAGTTTTCACTTGACACCTTCACGCCACAAGCACATGGTTAGGGACAGCTTGATTTAGCCGCTTAGGCCAGGATTTTATTCCTTTAGGCCCTCCTATCCACTGATGCTCAAAGCCTTGGGGTCCTTTTTATTACCCTTGCCTTTTGGTTTTAAGGGCTATTGGCTTTTTGCTCTTGCCTTTTGATTTTAAGAGCTTTGGCTTTTTCTGCTTGCTTTTTCTTTTTCTTTCTCTATTTTTTTCTGCAAGCTTTTGTATTCACTGCTTTTTCTTGCTTCAAGAATCATTTTTATGATTTTTCAGATTATCAATAATCTTGATGGGGTCATCCTGTGCTTGTTGTTTTTCCATTGATACTTTGGTGATTGGTCGCTCAACTGAGATATACTCAGTTATTCCCATCCTTACTCCAGCGTCCTTGCAGAGCATAGAAATCAAGCTTGGATAAGCCAACCTGGCATCTTTGGAATTTTTGTTTGCAATTTTGTAAAATTCGGTTGAAATCAGTTGATGAACTTCCACTTCTTTTCCCATCATGATGCAATGGATCATCACTGCTCTTCTAATAGTGACTTCAGAACGGTTGCTAGTGGGCAGCAGAGAATGCCCAATGAAGTCCAGCCATCCTCTGGCGACTGGTTTGAAATCTTCTCTTTTGAGTTGATTTGGGACACCCTTCGTGCTGGTGGTCCACCTGGCTCCAGGGATACATATATCCTCTAGAATCTTATCCAGGCCCTTGTCTGTTCTCATCATTCTCCTATTGAAGGAGTCTGGATCATCTTTCAGCTGAGGTA
Organism: Arachis ipaensis; assembly: GCF_000816755.2. Classification (NCBI taxonomy): domain Eukaryota; kingdom Viridiplantae; phylum Streptophyta; class Magnoliopsida; order Fabales; family Fabaceae; genus Arachis; species Arachis ipaensis. The sequence continues at coordinate 98,711,872 of NC_029785.2, read as the reverse complement.
GCTTTAAGATCTCCCTAATCTTGTCAGGGTGGGTATGAATAATCTTTCCTCTGACCAAGGTCCGATAGTCATAGAGAGCAGATCCAGATAGTCTTTGCTTGTCTGTTTGCCACATATTAGCATAGAACTCCTGGACCATATTCCTTCCCACTTTCATTTTAGGATTAGCTAGGATCTCCCAGTTCCTGATTCGAATTTGCTCCTGGATCTCCGGATATTCGTCTTCTTTCAGATCGAATCTAACTTCCGGGATCACTGATCTTAGACCCATTATTTTGTAATAATGGTCTGAATGTTCTTTAGTTAAGAACTTCCCTTGATTCTAAAGTGGTTTTGGAACACTCTCTTTCTTGCCTCTTGGAGTGGGTTGTTTTCCTTTAGGAGCCATGATCTTAGTGGGTATGGTTTAGTGATCACGGATAAACACAGCAAACTTAGAGTTTTGCTTGTCCTCAAGCAAAAGAAAAGAAAGGAGAGGGATAGAAGGAGAGCTAGTGTAGGATGGTGGATGAGAGGAAGGAGGTCGAATGGGTTTTTAAAAGGGAGGGGGGGTTTTCGAAAATAGGGAGAAAGATAAGATAGAAGATATGATTTTAAAAAAATTAAGTATGATAAGAGAAGATATAATTTAAAATTGAAAAGATATGAAAGATATTTGAAAAAGATAAAATTGGATTTTTGAAAAAGATAATATGGAGATTTGAAAAAGATATTGATTAGTTGAAAAGATTTTTGAATGAAAAGAGATAGATTTGTTTTGAAAATTTTGAAAAAGAGTTTAATTGGATTGAAAAAAAGGATTTGTGCTTTTGGATTAAGATACATTTAATATTTTTAAAGAAAGGTTTTTAGAAATTAGGGATTTTAGAAATCAGGGTTTGTAACATGTTTATGCAAGAAATCATGAATTGAAACATGAAAATTAAGATTAAAATGAAAAATATGAAGAAAAAACGAATTTACCTCCTCCCCACCATCCTGGCGTTTAAACGCCCAAACGCTGCATGTTTTGGGCGTTCAACGCCCATCTGCTGCTTCTCCTGGGCGTTCAACGCCCAGCTGTTGCTTCTTTCTGGCGTTGAACGCCAGGAACTCCTTTGTCACTGGGCGTTTTTCTGAACGCCCAGGATGCTGTAAATCTGGCGTTAAACGCCCAGAGGGAGCTTCTTTCTAGCGTTTAACGCCCAGATGGCTATCCTTACTGGCGTTCAACGCCCAGTGGATGCTTCTTTTGGGCGTTGAACGCCCAAAACAGACTATTACTGGCGTTTTCTTGCCAGTGAGCTCTTTTTCTCTATTTTGTGTGCAGAATCCTTCTGTAACCCTGTGAACTTATACAATTGACTCTTTACCTTAGTATCAGTGAACTTTATATAAACAAATAAAATCAAGAATAGGGCAAAATGCTTAGAGGAAGTGATGCCCCATGGCTGGGTTGCCTCCCAGCAGGCGCTTCTTTATTGTCTTTAGCTGGACCTTGCTGAGTTTTTAATCTAGCCTCAGCCTTGAGCACTCTTGCTCAACATTGCCTTCAAGATAGTGCTTGATTCTCTGTCCATTAAACATGAACTTCTTATCAGAATCAATATCTTGAAGCTCAACATAACCATATGGTGATACACTTGTAATCACATATGCTCCCCTCCACTGGGATTTCAGTTTCCCGGGGAATAGCCTGAGCCTAGAGTTAAACAACAGAACCTTTTGTCCTGGTTCAAAGATTCTAGATGACAGCTTTCTGTCATGCCACTTTTTTGATTTCTCTTTATAAAGCTTGGCATTTTCGAAAGTAGTGAATCTGAATTCCTCTAGCTCATTTAGCTGGAGCAATCTTTTTTCTCCAGCTAATTTGGCATCAAAGTTTAGGAATCTGGTTGCCCAGTAGGCTTTATGTTCCAGTTCCACGGGCAGGTGGCATGCCTTACCATACACAAGTTGGTATGGAGAGGTCCCTATAGGAGTCTTGAATGCTGTTCTAAAAGCCCACAGAGCATCATCCAAGCTTCGTGCCCAATCCTTTCTACGGGTACTTACAGTCTGTTCCAGGATTCTTTTTAGTTCTCTGTTAGAGACTTCAGCTTGCCCATTTGTCTGTGGATGATATGGAGTCGCCACCTTGTGGCGAATCCCATACTGGACCATGGCAGAGTAAAGCTGTTTGTTGCAGAAGTGAGTGCCCCCATCACTGATTAGTACCCTGGGAACACCAAACCTGCTAAATATATGTTTCTGGAGGAACTTCAGCACTATTTTAGTATCATTGGTGGGTGTGGCAATGGCCTCAACCCATTTTGATACATAGTCAACTGCCACCAGAATATAAGTGTTTGAGTATGATGGTGGTAAAGGCCCCATGAAATCAATACCCCATACATCAAACAACTCAATCTCTAAGATTCCTTGTTGAGGCATGGCGTAACTGTGAGGAAAATTTCCAGCTCTCTGGCAACTGTCACAGTTACGTACAAACTCTCGGGAATCTCTGTAGAGTGTAGGCCAGTAGAAGCCACATTGGAGGACCTTGGTGGCTGTTCGCTCACCTCCGAAATGACCTCCATATTGTGACCCATGGCAATGCCATAAGATCCTTTGTGCTTCTTCTTTAGGCACACACCTACGGATTATGCCATCTGCACATCTCTTAAAGAGATAGGGTTCATCCCACAAGTAGTACTTTGCATCAGTAATTAATTTTTTCTTTTGTTGCCTGCTGTACTCCTTGGGAATGAACCTTGCAGCTTTGTAGTCGCTTGGCTTTTAGCGTTTCAAACGCCTGCAGACACTCTGTGTCAAACACAAATGGCGTGTCAGCAGCTAGCAGATTGCTCAGAGGTTTTGCAATTTTTTAAAAATCCTTTATAAACCTCCTATAGAATCCTGCATGCCCCAGAAAGCTTCTAATTGCCTTAACATTGGCAGGTGGTGGTAATTTAAACTATATTTTCCAACTCGGAAAAATTCACTGAATCCAAATATCATATTTAAATTATCAAATTCCAATTGCCAAATCTTCCAACCATATTCACTCCTATTTAACTTATTATTTACTAAATTTCGGTTAGACCGAGTATTACATTCTACCCCCCTAACAGAAATTTTCGCCCTCGAAAATTCCATCCATCACTATCCTCTCCCTCTGCCAAGCCAATTACCACTAATCACAGCTCAACTCCAAGCATAACCTCCAAACTTACTTTCTGATTCTCAAACCTTCGAATTTCTACATGACTTGCTATTATAAAGTCTCTGACTCATCAATCAAAAACCCCTTTCATTTCTAGAAAGCAAATGAGTTTGAAATAACAATTTAACAAAAATCATGAGAATTCGCTTTCCTTTAATAATCTATAGAAGCATTCGAGATACATCTCTTTCGTTAAAGTTACTCATATAAAAAATTATCCTCAAAACCATAACCAGCACTCTTTTAAATATTTTGGAGAAAAATTTTCAACAGTACCTCCCCAAAAATTGGAGTTTACCACCCGTCACGGGCTCCTTCAAACCAATCTCAGTACTGCATCTGTATTTCAATTTAGTGGCTTTCACATTCGTCTTTCAAAACCAATCATTATAAATCTCAATCTAATTCCAAATCACTATGACCAAACATCATGGTACTCATCTCTCAAACACGACAACTCGCACTCTCTCATCATCTAAATCCAATTATGCATCAATGATAATTTTCTCATCCGTTTCAGAACCATTAAGGCTCACAACCGCAATTAATTCTAATTACCTAGAATCATTATCTGCATAAGCTCACTAAACTTTTAAGTACTCAAAGCATAAAGCATTTCCAATCATGCTCTACTTTTCCTTATTATTACCATACTATGCTAACGCTTTAGCAAGCTTCTGCTATGCCACCTTGATTTCTCGTCAAGTATTAGTTCTATCACTTATTTCCTCAAGTACTAAACCACCACTTAACTTGACCGACAATTCGAATTAACGTTTCCAAATCCATCATTTAGGACCATCCCTTATCTATTTAAATCAAAGGAACTAAAAGTCACGAGTTCAATCCATTTCACTAAAAATCCAGAAATCAACAAACTACATAACAAACACAACACATCGATCTCAACAGAAAGTCATTTACATCACAGGCATTTATCCATTTGTATTAAGGCAATTACCTCAATCTTACTGTCGCAATCGGCCCGCATCCTGACTCTCTCCTTGTTGCTTAGGTGGATTAACCTTTAAGAAGGTTGCCAGTGTCATCGGGCTATGAGCTTCCCTTCCGCCATTGCCATTATTGTTCATCTGTTGCCCAAGAGCCTCCGTAGTGGCCTGCATAGCAGCAGCCATATTCTCTAACGCCGCCATAAGGTTTACCGGGTTATTCGGGTTGATTTTCGGTTCCTGCGTATTAGTACGATCTCTTTCACGTCCTCGACCGGGTCCACGAGGTGCCATCTGGTTCCTATACACACCAAACAATCGATATCAAGTTGATCAGTCTCAATATCGGAAGTATAGTGCTTCAAAGTACCAAAGGTACACTCATGGACTTCATGCTAGATGTATCGATTAAATACCCTAACTAGCACAGGCACAGACTCAGAGTATGCATTGAAGCATAAGCAGTTCCATCCCTCAGGCTCACGAGGACGAACTGCTCTGATACCATAATGTAACACCCTAATATTCAAATCCTTATGCTCGAGTCATAAGTCAATGATATTACAGTGGTACGACTCTCAGGTGGATTTTTAATAAATAAATATAGGTAATTTCAAAAGGAGTATTAATCGAGAAGCCTGAAAAGAGTAGAAATTGTAAGGCCCACATCGGTTGGAGAGGGGAACGAAGCATGCCTTATAAGGGTGTGGATACCTCTCCCTAGCATGACGCGTTTTGACGAGTGAGTGTGGGAGGCTTAGGCTATCATCCCTATCGTCAAAGGCAAAACCGTGAGGCCTTGTGTGCCAAAGCGGACAATATCGTGCTAGCGGGTGGTCTGGGCTGTTACAAATGGTATCAGAGCCAGAACCCGGATCGATGTGCCAGCGAGGGCGCTGGACTCCCTTAGGGGGGTGGATTGTAAGGCCCACATCGGTTGGAGAGGGGAACGAAGCATGCCTTATAAAGGTGTGGATACTTCTCCCTAGCATGACGCGTTTTGACGAGTGAGTGTGGGAGGCTTAGGCTATCATCCCTATCGTCAAAGGCAAAACCGTGAGGCCTTGTGTGCCAAAGCGGACAATATCGTGCTAGCGGGTGGTCTGGGCTGTTACAAGCTCCTCATCTGTTCCTGGCGTCTGAACGCCAGAACTGTGCTTCTTTTGGGCGTTCAACGCCAGATCCTTGCTTGTTTCTGGCGTTGAACGCCAGTCCTGAGCATGGTCTGGGCGTTCAGCGCCAGCCTTCCACCCAATTTCTGGCGTTTTAGTGCCATAATTATTTTTCCCTAGGCTCTTACTGTCCTCAGGTGGATTTTGGGTGGTTTGCTCATTTCTTGGCTTCTTGCTGCCTTGAGGTGGGGTATTTAATGTCTTTCCACTTCTTAATTGAACTGCTTGGCATTCTTCTGTTATTTGGTTTGACAGCTGCTGCTTTGTTTGCTTCAATTGTTCTTCCATATTTATTTTAGCCATCCTTGTCTCTTGTAGTCTATCCTTGAATTCGGCTAACTGCTTTGTTAGAAAGTCCAGTTGCTGATTGAATTCAGCAGCTTGCTCTAGAAACTCAAGAACACTTTGAAGACTCACAAGAATACAAGAACATGAAGAAAGAACACCAAACTTAAAATTTTTAGAAAACCAAACTAAAATTTTCGAAAAACAAAGAAAAATCAACAAGAAAACACCAAACGTAAAGTTTGGCACAAGATTTATTCAAAAAAAAATTATTTTTGAAAAAGATTTTAAAAATAGGCTAGCCAATTACTAAGAACATAAGCACCACGCTCTAGCTAATTGAGCTATAAGTTTAAAGTGTTTTAACAAGGTATAAATAATAAAAGACTCTAAACCAAAAAGAAAAATTTTTTCTTAATCTAAGCAACAAAATAAACCGTCAGTTGTCTAAACTCAAACAATCCCCGGCAACGGCGCCAAAAACTTGGTGCACGAATAGTAAATCACACTTTTTACAACTCGTATCACTAACCAGCAAGTGCACTGGGTCGTCCAAGTAATACCTTACGTGAGTAAGGGTCGATCCCACAGAGATTGTTGGCTTGAAGCAATGTAAGTGGTTGTCAGGCACACGTTTGTGAAGGAATGATGATGATTGTCACGTTCATCACATTCATATTGAAGTGCAAATGGATATCTTAGATAGAAACACGCATGTTTGAATGGAAAACAGAAATACTTGCATTAATTCATCGAGACACAGCAGAGCTCCTCACCCCCAACAATGGAGTTTAGAGACTCATGCCGTCAAAAGGTACAAAGTTCAGATCTAAAATGTCATGAGATACAAAATAAATCTCTAAAAGTTGTTTAAATACTAAACTAGTAACCTAGGTTTACAGAAAATGAGTAAACTATGATAGATGGTGCAGAAATCCACTTCTGGGGCCCACTTGGTGTGTGCTGGGGCTGAGACTTAAGCTTCTCGCATGCATGGGCTGTTTTGGGCGTTCAACGCCAGGTTGTAACCTATTTCTGGCGTTGAACTCCAACTTGTAACTTGTTTCTGGCGCTGGACGCTAGACTGCAACATGGAACTGGTGTTGAACGCCAGTTTGCATCATCTATCCTTGAGCAAAGTATGGACTATTATATATTGCTGGAAATCCCTGGATGTCTACTTTCCAACGCAATTAGAAGCGCACCATTTGGACTCCTGTAGCTCCAGAAATTCCATTCTGAGTGCAGAGAGGTCAGAATCCAACAACATCAGCAGTCCTTTTTCAGCCTGAATCAGATTTTTGCTCAGCTCCTTCAATTTCAGTCAGAAAATACCTGAAATTACAGAAAAATACACAAACTCATAGTAAAGTCCAGAAATATGAATTTTGCCTAGAAACTAATGAAAATAAACTAAAAACTAACTAAAACATACTAAAAACTATATGAAATTAACCCCAAAAAGCGTATAAAATATCCGCTAATCAGAACACCAAACTTAGTCCCTTGCTACTGTCTATGCTGCATCAGTTACATGAAACCTTGTGCTTTTGTTGAAAGTAATACAACTAAAAACTAGAAAACAGACAGTGGTTTAGTGATTTTCCTGATTGCTTGGAGCTAGTAACTAGTTATGCAGAGGGTTGAATTGTGTTTTTAAATGAGATTTTTGGTAGAACACCAAACTTAGCATCTTTCATTCACTCTTAAATTATTTTGGTGTGCAACACCAAACTTAGCTCCTTGCAATACAGATAAAACTACTTAACCTTCTTATTGAAATAGTTAAGAGAAGAAAACTACCTTTGGTTGGGTTGCCTCCCAACAAGCGCTCTTTTAATGTCACTAGCTTGACATCCTTCATTCTTGCTCAGCTTAATTTCTGAATCTCCTTCTCTTTGTCCCAATGGCTTCCCAAGTAATGCTTTGCCCTGTGACCATTTGCTGTGAAATTATTCTTTGTTGCTTCATCTACCAATTCAAGGCTTCCATAAGGAAGAACCTTTGTCACCAAGTAGGGACCAGTCCATTTAGAGCTGATTTTGCCAAGGAAAACTTTGAGTCTGGAGTTATACAAGAGTACTTGTTATTCTGGTTTAAACTCTTTCTTTGAAATCCTTCTGTCATGCCATCTCTTAGCTTTTTCCTTGTATATCTTAGCATTTTCATAGGCTTCCAGTCTAAACTCATCCAATTCATTTAATTGCAATAATCTCTTCTTTCCTGCTGCTTGAAAATCAAGGTTGAGGAGTTTAGTGGCCCAGAAAGCTTTGTGCTCAAGCTCTACAGGGAGGTGACAAGACTTGCCATACAACAACTGAAAAAGAGACTTCCTAATAGGAGTTTTGAATGCTGTTCTATACACCTAGAGAGCATCTTTTAATTTTCTGGCCCAATCCTTTCTTGTACTCCCCACTGTTTTCCCCAAAATCCTCTTCAACTCCCTATTTGCAAGCTCTGCTTGGCCATTGGTCTGTGGATGATATGGTATAGCTACTTTATGCATCACCCCATATTTGTGAAGTAGTTTCTCCATCTGTTTGTTGCAAAAATGGCTATGATAAACTCATATTTTATGATGTATTTTGTGCTTAATTTGAGTGATTTATTCAATCCTTCAACCACTTATTCATGTTAATTGCATGGTTTTACTCTCCTTCCTTATTATGTGATGTATGTGAAAAACATGTTTCCTATGCTTTTAAATTAATTATTTTAATCACCTTTAATTCCATTCGATGCCGTGATTAGTGTGTTGAGTAGTTTTCAGATCTTCTAAGGTAGGAATGACTTAAAGGATGGAAAGGAAACATACAAAATTGGAAGGAAAGCACAAAACGGAGCTTCTGAAGAAATTAGCATCCACGCGATCGCATGGGCGACGCGGACGCATGCCAAGCGCAAAGAAGCAGTGATGCGGTCGCATGACTGATGCGACCGCGCGCCTTAAGCAGAATGTATATGATGCAGTCGCATGACTGACGCGACCGCGTGGCAAGGAAAAGCTCCGAATGACGCGACCGCGTGGCAAGGAAAAGCTCCGAATGACGCGACCGCGTGACCCACGCGGACGCGTGACAGAGGCCACGCACCAGAAATTGCAGAAAACGCTCATAGCAAATTCTGAAGCCCTTTTTGGCCCAAATCTAAGTCCAGAAGGCATAGACCAGAGGTTATGAAGTGGGGGAATGCATCCATTCAGGGAGAGCTCGCCAATTTTCACTTTCCATGATTTAGATTTAGTTTGAGAGAGGTTCTCTCCTCTCTCTCTTAGGATTAGGATTTAGGACTTCTCTTAGTTTTTAAGAGTGACTCTCGATCCAGGTTTAATATTTACTTTAATCTATGTTTCTATGCTACTTTTACTTTAATACTTTTATTCGTATCTATAAATATTGCCAAATTGGCTTATGAACCGTTTCCATGTTATGATTTGAATTAATGATTATTTGAGGTATTTCAGTTTATTATTGTTCTCTTTGAATTAAGATATTTTTGCTTCCCATCTAAGGACATTTTTATTCCAGCAATTTTACTTTTTCCCCTTTTGGTCTTGGTTAAGAAATCAGTAACTCAACATTATCAAACTCAGCATAATTGATAATCGTTATCTTGCTAATTGAATTGAACTTCAATAATCCCAATTTTTTCTTAGGAAACAAATAGGATTCGAAGGTCAAACTAATTAATCCCTTGACTTTCCTTTGCTTTAAAGGTTAACTAAGAGGAATTAAGATTCAACTTTCATTATTGTTGAGAGGGATAACCAAGTTGGACTTCCAATTTCTCTTACCCTACCAAAAGTTGCTTTACAGTTATTTATTGATTTTAATTGCCATTTAAATCACTTGCTTCTCATCTTCTAAACCCCGATTACAACCTTTATAGCCAATAATAAGAACATACTTCCCTGCAGTTCCTTGAGAAGACGACCCGAGGTTTGAATACTCGGTTAACAATTTTTAAGGGGTTTGTTACTTGTGACAACCAAAACGTTTGTATGAAAGGACTTTTGAAGGTTTAGAAACTATACTTGCAACGAGGATTCATCCGCAATTTTCTAGACCACGCAAAAGTTCTCTCATCAAAATGGCGCCGTTGCCGGGAACTGCTAACGTGTGCCTTATTATTGGTTATTGTAAATATTTTTCTTTTGCTTGTTCATTTATTTTTGTCTTTCCTTTTTATTTCTATTTGCTACCATGAATTCTCACCCTTCTTATCCTATTGCTCCCTTGCCACTTTGCGTTTTCTTTGATTATTTGCCTATTTGCTTTCCCATTTTTATTATATCCTGGTTTTCTGCTTTCCAGGATGTCGGATTCCCATAGAAAGGGAAAAGGCAAGGCCACTACTGGCAAAAGGAAAAGAGGAGAAGCCTTCGTGTCTATCATCGACCTCATGCATGATGCCTCTTTGTGGGAGAAAAATTTTACCCAGCAGGAGAAGGCCGACCAGCTGCTCCCTGCTACTGATCCAATAAAATTTGCAAACCGATACTGTGAGCTGAGGTATCCGGTGTTTGCAAACTCTAGGCACCTATACCTAGAGCAAACTTTGAAGATCACAGAAGAACTCCAGCAATACACCTCTGATCAGATCAAACAAAGAGGCTGGTTCTTTCTAGAGAGACCTCTGACTGAGGTTAATGCATCTTAGGTTAGGGAATTCTACTGCAACTACTTCAAAACTTCCCTAGATGCAGTGAACCTCAGAGGGAAGCAGATTTTAGTTACTGAGGAGGCAATAGAAGAGGTTCTGAAGCTTCCGCCTAAGACTGATCAGACAGATGGCTATCAGAAAGCTGAGGAGGACATGCGCTATATGCGTTTTGACTGGGATGCAGTCAAGGCCCGGATTGCCCTTGACCCATCAGTTCCTTGGATCATGGGTCAGAACACCACCATGCCCAAAGGGATCAAGCGGATTTACTTGAACGATGAGGCTCGGCTATGGCATCAGATATTCAGCAACTACATTATGCCGAGTACTCACGAGACTGAGATACCTGCCGCTATGATCACCCTCCTTTGGTGTGTGATGGATGGTAAGGACCTGTACCTGCCACGCTTTATTCGGCACTATATGGCCAGGGTCCACATCCGAGGCACTCTTCCTTTCCCATACTTGGTTACACAGTTGGGCCGTCGAGCTGACGTGCCATGGGAGGATGTTGATGAGAGGCCACCCGCCGCGGACTGCGGGAAGATCATTCCTAATAGCAGGAACTTCCTGGCCTTGGGTTACAGACCTCCTTTCCTGACTGCCACTACTTATGATACAGCTACACCATCTGCCGGTCCCTCTTCCTCCACTGCACCACCTACCCCTGCCACCACCACTTCACCTCCACCTGCCACAGAGCCTGTCTATCATCTGGTGCACCGCTTGTTTCGACGACTTGACCAGATGGAGCGTCGCAACAAGCGACGCTATGAGCACCTGAAACTGATGATTCGATCCAGCGACATCCTCTCCGAGCCCGAGACACCATCCGAGGCATCTGAGGAGGAGGCGGATGAGCCCGAGGCAGAGACCCATCCCCAGGGAGAGGCAGAGCAGGCAGACACCCAGCAGGCAGCACCCCAGCAGATCCAGGCTGCAGATCCTGAGATCCCCATCCAGACAGCCCCTCCTCCGCAGCAGTCAGACCCTCAGCCAGTCACCACCACAGAGACACCAGCTACCATTCCTACCAGTGATGACACCCTTCACACCCGGCTTGACTGAGCATCAGGGACGATGCTTCATTTTAAGTGTGGGGAGGTCGCCATCTCTGGCGTTTTATTTTGGTGAACCACTACATACTCTTTTCTTTTATTTTGGATATTTTTCTGTATTTTTCTTTTTATTGTTATTTTCTGAGTACTTATACATTGCTACTTTTATGTATTTTTACTCTATTTCTGCATTTTGCATTTTAGTCATATCTTAGTTATTTAGTTTATTTTGCAATTCTAACTTATTAGTGGATTAACTAGTATAGCTTACCCTTTTTAGCATAAGACAGCTTAGTTTAAATTGAAAAATATAAAAAGGAAGTAAGCTAGGAAATTGAACATAACAGATTTAAATCCATAAACCTTG